>NC_091211.1:18936801-19091801 GCF_040958095.1 Procambarus clarkii
CCTCACCCCCACTCCCCTAGTGTCCCCCACCACCCTCACCCCACTCCCCTAGTGTCCCCACCACCCTCACCCCACTCCCCTAGTGTCCCCACCACCCTCACCCCACTCCCCTAGTGTCCCCACCACCCTCACCCCACTCCCCTAGTGTCCCCACCACCCTCACCCCACTCCCCTAGTGTCCCCACCACCCTCACCCCACTCCCCTAGTGTCCCCACCACCCTCACCCCACTCCCCCTAGTGTCCCCACCACCCTCACCCATCCTGCCACCTCCTTGATTCACTAACGCCATCAACTATAATCCACCTTTACTCGGGTTACCAGATCTACCTCTACCACCCCCAGCCCGCAACACCACTGGATCTACCCCCACTGACCATTGGATCTACCTCCACCACACCCCCAGCCGTTCAGGACCATCTGATCCGCTAAGTGCACTAGACCCCAGGCACGCGACCATCTACTTCCTCGGGTCTTCAAGATCTGGCCTGCTTATATTCATATCAATTTCAGTTATTAAACACCAAATCTTGCATTGTTGTAATATATAATTATAACTACATAAGTAGTTATCAAAAGAAGGCACCAAGCTGGCTATGTAGCACACCATTAGCGTAAAAAATGCTTCTTTGTTGCGTAGCTAGGCCTATTAAGTAGTTTTCAAGAGGTGGGCACAGTGCCACTTTTTATTATTATTATTATTATTTTCTACCACAGACGTGGCCACACATTTACAATGCTAACCAGCATATATACATTTTCTTCTGTCCTCCATGGACAGGGTGAGAGATTTGTTAAACATACAGTTCAGGGATTTATTGAACAATCACAGAAGGTGATCGTAATGCTTTTAAAATGTTAGGCTAAGCTACATACGTAAATACATGGATACCCCCAGGCACAGACTCTCCAAGACACCGGGCAGGGAACTCTCCTGGCCGCCACTCAGTGGATTTTAACCTTTTACTGGAAATGAATTAAGATTCCAACTTTTGCCAAAGAAATATTGCGCGCCAAAATCGCGGAGATATTTTCTTCGGGTTAAATTAATCTTTATTGTACGCAACGTTTACAAATATAATGACGGTTAATGTAAAGAGATATGCTTGGAAAATCAGTTACTGTAACCGGAATACTTGTATCTATACAAGTGAAAGTTTATCGGAGGTTTAAGGCCAGACGCTCTGGGGTAGTCTCACACAAATATCCTTGATGAGTCATGTCGGGTAGCGGAGTGTCATCGGCCAGTCAGGGTCGGCCCAAGTGAAATGCTTTAAGAAATTTCGGTATTCATATACCCCCACCATGCGATTTTCATGAAGTCTGGAACATTTGGGGGAGGAGTGCTGGGGGGGGCGGAGGAGTCCTGGGGGGGGGGGCGGAGAGTGCTGGGGGGGGGGCCGGAGGAGTGCTGGGGGGGGGCGGAGGAGTCCTGGGGGGGCGGAGAGTGCTGGGGGGGCGGAGGAGTGCTGGGGGGGGGGGCGGAGGAGTGCTGGGGGGGGGGGCGGAGGAGTGCTGGGGGGGGGGGGCAGAGGAGTGCTTAAGGAGTGCTGTGAAGTGTTGTGTAGGGCAGAGGAGTAAGGAGTGCTCAGACTACACATTACCATAGAGGAAACAGATGCATAACAATACCTCCCTGCTTGATAGGGTTCTGGGCCAGGCGTGACTTGTGAAAGCTTGGCCCAACAGGATGATACTTGGAGCCTGGAGCATACCTGGGGAGGGTTTCGGGAGTTCTTCTACTGCCCGAGTCCAGCCCGAGGCCAGGCTCGACCACATCGCCATAAGTACAACATCTTACACAACGTAAGATATAATAAGATCTTTGTCTTACACAATGCTCTCACTAATGGCCTAATTATTTTATACCGTGCTGAGTTCCTGTTTTAAATATGGCGATAAAATTCTGGTCAGCGAATTAAATAAATATACAGAGAAACTAAACTAATAAAGCAAGTAATAAACTATAATTAAAATTTACAGATTAAAATTAAATAATTATCATATTTTCATGATAAATGGAATATGCAGCACCGGCATGGAAAGCGTCTTTCATAACTGGCCTTGATGTTATACTCACCTTGCTTTTAATATCATTTACTTACAACTCTTTAGGATATATTTATTATTTCTTTTATTACTCACTTCACTATGAGAAAATCTTCGGGGCAGGTCGGTGGACTCTAACCCGCGTTTTGGGTCACCCCAGACGCAGATGTATCCCGTTATGATTTTCAATGTGTACTCAGGTGCCTACTTTACAAGTTACTCCTATCGACTTCATTTTAAGGGCTGTTACTCCATGATCACATTTACCAAATACATTTGCAAAATCCTTGTTAGAACATCTGCAATGTGATTTCCTTCTAGTTCCTTGACGATTTTGACTTGATGAAATTGAGAGAGAGAGAGAGAGAGAGAGAGAGAGAGAGAGAGAGAGAGAGAGAGAGAGAGAGAGAGAGAGAGAGAGAGAGAGAGAGAGAGAGAGAGAGAGAGAGAGAGAGAGTGAGAGAGAGAGAATGAATCTTCCAGCTCTGACGTATGCCAGAGAATCTTCCAGCTCAGACGTATGCCAGAGAATCTTCCAGCTCAGACGTATGCCAGAGAATCTTCCAGCTCAGACGGATGCCAGAGAATCTTCCAGCTCAGACGGATGCCAGAGAATCTTCCAGCTCAGACGTATGCCAGAGAATCTTCCAGCTCAGACGTTTGCCAGAGAATCTTCCAGCTCAGACGTATGCCAGAGAATCTTCCAGCTCAGACGTATGCCAGAGAATCTTCCAGCTCAGACGTATGTCAGAGAATCTTCCAGCTCAGACGGATGCCAGAGAATCTTCCAGCTCAGACGTATGCCAGAGAATCTTCCAGCTCAGACGTATGCCAGAGAATCTTCCAGCTCAGACGTATGCCAGAGAATCTTCCAGCTCAGACGTATGCCAGAGAATCTTCCAGCTCAGACGTATGCCAGAGAATCTTCCAGCTCAGACGTATGCCAGAGAATCTTCCAGCTCAGACGTATGCCAGAGAATCTTCCAGCTCAGACGTATGCCAGAGAATCTTCCAGCTCAGACGTATGCCAGAGAATCTTCCAGCTCAGACGTATGCCAGAGAATCTTCCAGCTCAGACGTATGCCAGAGAATCTTCCAGCTGTGACGTCTGTGAAAGACACGATCTTCCAGCTTTTAAGCAGTCTTGAACCGGATTATGTAGCTGGTTTTCCACATAAAACTGTTAAGCTGACGTCCTAGTTCTCCGTCAGAGATTTATGATGTGTGATGTTAGTGCGAACTGTGTGTAGTTTTTGCTATCACTTTGTTACCTCTTGTGGAGCGGAGCTACAGCTTGTCTCCAGCTTATACGGCCTCCGGAATCTCTTCTCCATCTAAGATCTTTCCATTACACCAAAAGGTTCTAAAGGTTCTTTGCTTTTTGTTCCAGCTGCAGGAAGGCCCCGGAGGCAAGTGTATCTACATGTGAAACATTTTGTTTTGCAAAGTGCGTAGCTTGCGTTAGTCTCCGATCATTCCAAGTTTGAGTCCAGTTCATGTGACAACACACATGCAGCTCCAGGTGGGAGGGACAATACCTCGCTCAACTTCATTTCAGCAGATAATCTGTTTGAAGCAAAGCACCCGGCGGTGCCCGGGATAGTCTCTCTCTCCCCAACCCCCCATTTCACTCCTCTTCATTTTGCCACCTTTCCCACAACCCCTCCTTCCTCCTCCCCAACTCGAACAGACATTTGTACTTGTAAATATAGAAGGGGTACCTGACTGCATCCAAGTCTCCCCTCCCCATCTTCCCACTCTTCACTCCCCCCCATTGACCCCCACCCTGGGGTCCCCACCTTCCCACTCCTTGTTATTCCCCTCTTCCCGTTCTCCCGAAAATGTGTTAAGACGCACTGAAAGACCAGTATGGATACCTTAGAAAACATACTATGATCACTAAACACTAAGGAAATCACGCCATATTTCACAATCACGCCATTTACCAGTCTCCGTGGTGCAGTGGTAAGACACTCGCCTGGCGTTCCGCGAGCGCTATGTCATGGGTTCGTATCCTGGCCGGGGAGGATTTACTGGGCGCAAATCCTTAACTGTAGCCTCTGTTTAACTCAACAGTAAAATGTGTACTTGGTTGTAACAACGATTCTTCGCGGCGGGGATCGTATTCCAGGGACCTGCCCGAAACGCTACGCGTACTAGTGGCTCTACAAGAATGTAACAACTCTTGTATATATCTCAAAAAAATAAAAAATATTTATATATATATTTCTATGAAAATAGCATAACACTCTACGGACAACACAGGCTCGATTTCATCAATTTTCAGTTCAGCCATGCCTACCCTGCCCAGCCTATGACCATCCCATATCCCAGACCATTCCCTCCTACATTGGGAGAGGCTAGCCCCAAGCGTCTGGCCTCCAACTTTAAACACACAATAAAGCAAACTGACATTCATTTATAGTTTATATGAACAAAAATCACGACACCTAGAAAAGCAAAAATTAGCACATTTGTAAAAAATATTTTTCTAAGCGCTTTCACAAAACATGTGCGTCCTCAAGAGACGTTTGATGATTGATAAGAAGCAGCTAAATAATACCAACTGTTCCCAATAACCTCGAAAAACGTGGAAAAACGAAAGTATGATACATAGAAAGGGATTATAACATTCAGTAAACACCTACAGCATATTAGAGGCAGAAACAGAGGGTTAAAAGGGGAGAATATAGTTAAATGTACTTTAGTAAACTATTAAGAGGCGACTTTAATTAAATGCCATCAAGAGGACAATAAAAGGCAATATTTACAATCAGAGGGTGAATAATAATAATAAAAATCGCCAATCTTGTTGGTTAAAACCAATCAAAAACGGCCGTGAAAGCTCATTATAGAAAACGGCTAAACAATTACCAGGCGAACTAAAGTATCTTAAAACATGAGTTACGCTGGGAACCTGTAAACGAAATTATGACATATAAAGGGATGCTTGAAGGGGTACCTGACAAATCAGCAATAAAACTACAGAATTTTACATGGTACAAACAAAACCTAACATAATACAAGAATGCCAATATGTTTAAAACCAAACAGTTATGCTAAGTTTCGTAAGTCAGCCCTGTATTACTGTGGCTTTAGTTTCACTCTTGTTAGGTTTCATCACTGGCGTGTAAAATGGTATTTGATGCCGCCTCTTAATAGTTATAATTACGATTACAGGTTTCCTGCATAACACATGTTTCAAAATACTTTAGTCTGCCTCGTAATGAAGGTAGGGAGGGAGAAGGTCTGAGAGAGACAGACGCAGATCCCAGGCACTGCTGGATGCCCGAACCCAGTGAGTGAGTGAGTGAGTGAGTGAGTGAGTGAGTGAGTGAGTGAGTGAGTGAGTGAGTGAGTGAGTGAGTGAGTGAGTGAGTGAGTGAGTGAGTGAGTGAGTGAGTGAGTGAGTGAGTGAGTGAGTGAGTGTAAACTTCAACAATACATATATAATACACACACAAACATGAACAGTCGGAATATTTCCTGAGGATTTTGGAGCGTGGTGGTCCTCCCCCCTCACCCCAGTGGTGGAGCGTGGTGGCCCCCCTCACCCCAGTGGTGGAGCGTGGTGGCCCCCCTCACCCCCAGTGGTGGAGCTTGGTGGCTTCCCCTCTCCCCAGTGGTGGAGCGTGGTGGCCCCCCTCACCCCAGTGGTGGAGCGTGGTGGTTCCCCTCACCCCAGTGGTAGAGCGTGGTGGTCCCCCTCACCCCAGTGGTGGAGCGTGGTGGCCCCTCACCCCAGTGGTGGAGCGTGGTGGTCCTCCCCCCTCACCCCAGTGGTGGAGCGTGGTGGCCCTCCCCTCACCCCAGTGGTGGAGCGTGGTGGCCCTCCCCTCACCCCAGTGGTGGAGCGTGGTGGCCCCCCTCACCCCAGTGGTGGAGCGTGGTGGCCCCCCCCTCACCCCAGTGGTGGAGCGTGGTGGCCCTCCCCTCACCCCAGTGGTGGAGCGTGGTGGCCCCCCTCACCCCAGTGGTGGAGCGTGGTGGCCCCCCCTCACCCCAGTGGTGGAGCGTGGTGGCCCTCCCCTCACCCCAGTGGTGGAGCGTGGTGGTCCTCCCCCCTCACCCCAGTGGTGGAGCGTGGTGGTTCCCCTCACCCCAGTGGTAGAGCGTGGTGGTCCCCCTCACCCCAGTGGTGGAGCGTGGTGGCCCCTCACCCCAGTGGTGGAGCGTGGTGGTCCTCCCCCCTCACCCCAGTGGTGGAGCGTGGTGGCCCTCCCCTCACCCCAGTGGTGGAGCGTGGTGGCCCTCCCCTCACCCCAGTGGTGGAGCGTGGTGGCCCCCCTCACCCCAGTGGTGGAGCGTGGTGGCCCCCCCTCACCCCAGTGGTGGAGCGTGGTGGCCCTCCCCTCACCCCAGTGGTGGAGCGTGGTGGTCCTCCCCCCTCACCCCAGTGGTGGAGCGTGGTGGTTCCCCTCACCCCAGTGGTAGAGCGTGGTGGTCCCCCTCACCCCAGTGGTGGAGCGTGGTGGCCCCTCACCCCAGTGGTGGAGCGTGGTGGTTCCCCTCACCCCAGTGGTAGAGCGTGGTGGTCCCTCACCCCAGTGGTGGGCCCCTCTCCCCAGTGGTGGAGCGTGGTGGCCCCTCACACCAGTGGTGGAGCGTGGTGGCCCCTCACCCCAGTGGTGGAGCGTGGTGGGCCCCTCACCCCAGTGGTGGAGCGTGGTGGTCCCCCCTCACCCCCAGTGGTGGAGCTTGGTGGCTTCCCCTCTCCCCAGTGGTGGAGCGTGGTGGCCCCTCACCCCAGTGGTGGAGCGTGGTGGGCCCCTCACCCCAGTGGTGGAGTGTGGTGGTCCCCCTCACCCCAGTGGTGGAGCTTGGTGGTTTCCCCTCTCCCCAGTGGTGGAGCGTGGTGGCCCCCCTCACCCCAGTGGTGGAGCGTGGTGGCCCCCCTCACCCCAGTGGTGGAGTGTGGTGGTCCCCTCACCCCAGTGGTGGAGCGTGGTAGCCCCCCTCACACCAGTGGTGGAGCGTGGTAGTCCCCCCTCACCCCAGTGGTGGAGCGTGGTAGTCCCCCCTCACCCCAGTGGTGGAGCGTGATGGCCCCCCTCACCCCAGTGGTGGAGCGTGGTAGTCCCCCTCACCCCAGTGGTGGAGCGTGGCTCTGAGTGGGCAAGCCGGGTCGACCAACACAGGCACCCAGCCTGTACAGGGATTAAACACAACTGATAATAAATCGCAAGCCACACAAAACTCCACTCCATTAAAAGGTTCGGAGCGATAATTCCTCCACTAGGGACTTTACCTCCCCGCAAAAAAACTCATTCCTAAAATCCATGCATCCCATTTTGCAGCATTTAGCGGCCGCGATGTAAAGCCAACACGCTGGAAATGCCATGAGAATCCCCAAATCCGGTTAAAAGTTCATCGTAAGAGGATCAAAACCGGAATTTTCGTTAACAAGTATGTCTCTGTGGACTTCCCTTCAACCCGGCCCTGTCGACCCTTCCTGTGGGGCCATGTAATGCCTCTTGTACTGTAAGGTACTGTACTACCTGGTGTATGATGTACTGTGTGCTGCTCCCAGGTACTGTACCCCCTGGTGTATGATGTACTGTGTGCTGCTCCCAGGTACTGTACCCCCTGGTGTATGATGTACTGTGTGCTGCTCCCAGGTACTGTACCCCCTGGTGTATGATGTACTGTGTGCTGCTCCCAGGTACTGTACCCCCTGGTGTATGATGTACTGTGTGCTGCTCCCAGGTACTGTACCCCCTGGTGTATGATGTACTGTGTGCTGCTCCCAGGTACTGTACCCCCTGGTGTATGATGTACTGTGTGCTGCTCCCAGGTACTGTACCCCCTGGTGTATGATGTACTGTGTGCTGCTCCCAGGTACTGTACCCCCTGGTGTATGATGTACTGTGTGCTGCTCCCAGGTACTGTACCCCCTGGTGTATGATGTACTGTGTGCTGCTCCCAGGTACTGTACCCCCTGGTGTATGATGTACTGTGTGCTGCTCCCAGTACCCCTGCTGTGTTATATACTGCCTGCTGTGATATGTCTACTGTATTATACTACCTGGTCTGGTATGTCTGTTGTGTTATACTACCTGTTGCTGTATTCTGTGATGTATCTGATAAGCTGTATAATATTCTGCGATATAACTGCTATGTAATACTGTCTGCCGTGTTGTATTATCTTTTGTGGTGTTTTGCATGCTGTATCCCACTGTAGCTGTGATGAAAGACTTTTATAAGCCTTGTACTACCAGCTAGAGGCTGGTGGGCTCAGCAGGAGCCAATCTGTCAGTACTTCGCATATATTATGTACATATTATGTACAGGCAGTCAGATCAGTGATCGACTATGCAGCACCTGCACTCACAAGCCCATCACAGCAACTGTGGAAAATGCTTGAAGTCAGCACAAAACAATGCTATGAGAGCTGCCCTGGGAGCCCCTATGTGGACCAGACTTGCAACTAAGACTAGAAACGGGTTTGCCCCTCTCTCCAAGAAAGAATATCTCAAAGAATAGCTACGATTATCAGTAAGATAATTGTGTCCCCTGATCCAGTCCCAGTACGGCAGGCCTTGGTGGTTGGACTTGGCCAAAACAACGGAAACTCTTGAGTAGAACTCTAGAAACCCGAGAGTAGCAGAAGGTTCGCTCTCTGCAATATGGTATCTTCGTGACTCTTACAGTAACCATGCTGAAGCCTTGATCACTGCCACTCTCCTGGACATGAAAGGTGTCCAGCAGTTGGACACCCTCATCAATACTGTCAAGCAGTATCCTCCCCTGCGATAGCAGCCACATAGTAAGGATTGGCAGTTTAAAGGCGAGCTCAACACTCAGTATATCCTTTCACGACCAAAGATCACAGTCGCTCAAAAAAATCTACCACTTACGGGCTATTCATGCCCGTGCCACTTCTTGGGTGGCTAAATCTTCATCCATCAATCAATGAGCTAGAGGCTGTGTAAGCTGCAGACACAGTCTGCTACCTGGCAGCTTACCCCGCTAAAACTTAATAATGTATCACACACGTCCCTCCACTGCTTGTTTACACTACTTGACAAACACAGCAAACTAACTAAATGCGTGAATGTGTGTAGTAAATAATTCAGCAAACAAGACGATGGAGAATACACAAAGCTGCTGTCTTAGCGATTGCGTAGCTATGAGCCCAGCGCCGGGGGTGAGTCCTGCTGCTGACTGATATACCCGACGACATACCATCTTTACCTGCTTGGCCACGCTTACTGTCCCCTCTAACATACCTCCAGTCTCCCCTCGCCCACCTCCAGGCCCACCTGACGAAGGTGGCTTCCGCAGAAGAACAAAATAAGAGAGTTAGCGGGGCGAGAGCGTGTCGTAATGAAGAGGCAGGGCTGTGTTAGTTCAACTGCCTTCTGCATCATCCTGCCACGCTCAAGCTAATGTTTAGAGTCAACTTCTGGTTCATGTATAATTACATTAGCCAAGACGAACACCGTGCAGCTCCGGCCGCCCACCATCACAGTAACATGAGGGTGGAGACTCCACGCTCAGTAACCTCACCTTCCTTCCTGGCTCACCTGTACACGCCCGGGATCATCTGTACACACCCGGGCTCACCTGTACACACCCGGGCTCACCTGTACACGCCCGGGCTCACCTGTACACGCCCGGGCTCACCTGTACACGCCCGGGCTCACCTGTACACGCCCGGGCTCACCTGTACACGCTCGTGCTCACCTGTACACACCCGGGCTCACCTGTACACGCCCGGGCTCACCTGTACACGCCCGGACTCACGCATCCACGCCCGGGCTCACGCATCCACGCCCGGGCCCACGCGTACACGCCCGTGCTCACCTGTACACACCCGGGCTCACCTGTACACGCCCGGGCTCACCTGTACACGCCCGGACTCACGCATCCACGCCAGGGCTCACGCATCCACGCCCGGGCTCACGCATCCACGCCCGGGCCCACGCGTCTACGCTCGGGCTCACGCATACACGCCCGGGCTCATGCATCCACGCCCGGGCTCACGCGTCCACGCCCGGGCTCACGCGTCCACGCCCGGGCTCACGCGTCCACGCCCGGGCTCATGCATACACGCCCGGGCTCACGCATCCACACCCGGGCTCACGCATACACGCCCGGGCTCACGTATACACGCCCGGGCTCACGCGTCCACGCCCGGGCTCACGCGTCCACGCCCGGGCTCACGCGTCCACGCCCGGGCTCACGCGTCCACGCCCGGGCTCACGCGTCCACGCCCGGGCTCACGCGTCCACGCCCGGGCTCACGCGTCCACGCCCGGGCTCACGCATACACGCCCGGGCTCACGCATACACGCCCGGGCTCACGAGTGCGTGAGGGAGGGTTGGTGGGAAGGGGCAGTCAACGTATGTGGTAAAAGTGGTGTCTACCAGAGGGTGTCCGTGGGATAGTGGGCTACAAAGTGGGTGAAGAACGACAGCAGTATTCGCTGGTGTTGTGGCGAGCTTGGCACCTAGTGGTGCCTCTTGCAGGGGGGCGGGGGGCAGGGTGTCAGCTTCACTAGTCGGGGTGAGGATTAGGCACGGCGTGAGAGTTGACACATCTAGCTTCCACTGGCATGACACTGGCTGATATCTTACAGGGTGATGATATCTGACACACAACATTCACTACTTGAGGTGATGTGCTGACCGCAGACCTGGATGTGTGCTTGGCACTCCCTCACTTATCTGGGCACAGGTACGGCCAGGACTCGACACACCTTGGGCCCCCTCCCAGTACGACCCCGGGCTCCCCCTCCCAGTACGACCCCGGGCCCCCCTCCCAGTACGCCCCCGGCCCCCTCCCAGTACGCCCCCGGGCCCCCTCCCAGTACGCCCCCGGACCCCTCCCAGTACGCCGTGCACCCACCAAGCACACCACGGGAGGGCACGGGGTGTTCTGGGTGGAGGCAGAGAAGAAGGCAGGGTGAGGAGACCAGCAACACACCTGGACAAACACCAGAACACACCACACACACACGCGCGCGCGCGCACACGCGTGTAGACAGGTCAACTACAAACAATCAGCGAAACTATTGGTCAATTATAGGAAAACGTAAATTGTCTCCCACACTGAAGAGACGGGGGGAGGGGGGGGGGGGGGAGGAGGACTTCAACTAGTGTTCTCGCTAAGATCAAATTAAACTGTCTTCTGTATGGGGGGCGACTGTCTTCTGTATGGGGGGCAACTGTCTTCTGTATGGGGGGCGACTGTCTTCTGTATGGGGGGCGACTGTCTTCTGTATGGGGGGCGACTGTCTTCTGTATGGGGGGCGACTGTCTTCTGTATGGGGGGCAACTGTCTTCTGTATGGGGGGCGACTGTCTTCTGTATGGGGGGCGACTGTCTTCTGTATGGGGGGCGACTGTCTTCTGTATGGGGGGCAACTGTCTTCTGTATGGGGGGCGACTGTCTTCTGTATGGGGGGCGACTGTCTTCTGTATGGGGGGCAACTGTCTTCTGTATGGGGGGCGACTGTCTTCTGTATGGGGGGCGACTGTCTTCTGTATGGGGGGCGACTGTCTTCTGTATGGGGGGCGACTGTCTTCTGTATGGGGGGCGACTGTCTTCTGTATGGGGGGCGACTGTCTTCTGTATGGGGGGCGACTGTCTTCTGTATGGGGGGGCGACTGTCTTCTGTATGGGGGGCGACTGTCTTCTGTATGGGGGGCGACTGTCTTCTGTATGGGGGGCGACTGTCTTCTGTATGGGGGGCGACTGTCTTCTGTATGGGGGGCGACTGTCTTCTGTATGGGGGCGACTGTCTTCTGTATGGGGGGGACTGTCTTCTGTATGGGGGCGACTGTCTTCTGTATGGGGGCGACTGTCTTCTGTATGGGGGGCGACTGTCTTCTGTATGGGGGGCGACTGTCTTCTGTATGGGGGGCGACTGTCTTCTGTATGGGGGGCGACTGTCTTCTGTATGGGGGGCGACTGTCTTCTGTATGGGGGGCGACTGTCTTCTGTATGGGGGGCGACTGTCTTCTGTATGGGGGGCGACTGTCTTCTGTATGGGGGGGCGACTGTCTTCTGTATGGGGGGCGACTGTCTTCTGTATGGGGGGCGACTGTCTTCTGTATGGGGGGGCGACTGTCTTCTGTATGGGGGGGCGACTGTCTTCTGTATGGGGGGCGACTGTCTTCTGTATGGGCGACATACCGCAGAAGTTATATACTGTAGAGGGTACCTACTGTATAGGCTATATAAAGTACAGAATATGTAACGTTTAGGATATATAACGTATAGGCCATATACTGCAGGGGCTATATATTGTGTAAGGTGTATATTGTAAAGGTTACAAGTAAAATGTAGATACATCTTCAATAGTTTATTTATAAATATGGTCACCAGCTCTCACCTCCCCAGACGACCCCTCCGTCCGGAGATGACCTGTCTCCACGGCGCGGGAAGACGCCCCCCTCCACCCTCGCCTCGCCCTCCACCCTCCCCTCGCCCTCCACCCTCGCCTCGCCCTCCACCCTCGCCTCGCCCTCCACCCTCCCCTCGCCTTCCCTCGCTCTCCACCCTCTCCTCGTCCTCCACCCTCCCCTCGCCCTCCACCCTCGCCTCGTCCTCCACCCTCACCTCGCCCTCCACCCTCCCCTCGCCCTCCACCCTCCCCTCGCCCTCCACCCTCTCCTCGCCCTCCACCCTCCACCCTCCAGCAAGGGTTGGTGTAGCCCATGTCCCGACTGAGCATCAGATTAGGGCCCTTGACGGTGGTGGAGACAGACCCAATCACAGCTTTAAGAGTAGATGCGCCACAGCCCATTACGCTCGGAAAGCTGTACATTAGTTGAGAATATTGAGAAGCGGGACCCAAGCAGAGTACGAGTGAGTACTCTTCTCTCACCCTCTGCTCTCCCCTCACCCTCTTCTCTAACCTGCCTCCTCTCCCTTTCACCCCTCTCTTCCCTTCCTCCTCTCCCTCTCATTCCCACTCCGCTGCCTCGTATTTTTACTTTCATGCATCTAATGTCGCAGCGGCACAAATGAGAGGGGAAAAGGAAATCAGAAAGAGAAGGAAATCAGAAAAGAAAATGAAAGACAGAATTTAAAAAGACTGTACAAGTAGAAGGAAAAAGGGCACAATAAAGGTAGCAGGTAAAGAGATGATAGTAGATGAGGGAGAGATAATTGTAGAGGTAGATCTCCTCCCTTTCTAGTTCTTGAGGGCAGGTAAAGGTAGCTCTTGGGCCCCAATCTCGTCACAGCCGAGTATCTCCTAATTGTTCCTAATTTCCTGAGATTTTTTCTGCTTCATTTTGAATTTAAGAGCTTCTTGTAGAATGGCCAGGTGCTCAAGAGCATTCCATACAACTAGAGCAAGAACACCAGTGTTGCACCAGTGTTCACATCCTTGTTGCAAAACTGTTTCCAGCTTTCACCTGTGCCGTGAAAAATATATTTTTAAATATGCCTCAAAGTATAGTGTATGTCGTGATCATATCTCCTGTGGTTCCTCTCGTGTTTGTAGTTTCAGTTACTCTCAAACTTCACAACCCTGAACACGTATTTTTAGTTAGAGTCTCATTGCGAAATCATGAGACTTCTAACAGTATCAAAAATATATCATATAGCGAGGCGTATAACACCGGTGCTGCACATTCCCAAGCTGGTCTAACGTATATTATGTATGATGTTCCCGGAGATTACTTGTCTAGGCTCATAAAGGCTGTTAATGTAATTGATAAATTAACGAATGCTGCCGATGGTATTTTAAGTGCATTTTGGTCAGAGGTTTGGTGTGATGTTGAACCCGGGCCTCTCTTATGTTTATTTTGTGAGGCGTGTGCACATGCGCCTGGCAGGCATTCTGGCAGTGTGGGGCACAGTCTCTCAACTCAAGTTTAATACAAGCTAAAACAGTTTAATAAAACCACACACACACACACACACACACACACACACACACACACACACACACACACACACACACACACACACACACACACACACACACACACACGCAGCGGTCCCAGAACTGGTGGTAATTGCGTCTGACATCATAATTGGCGCCAACAATGCCCAGTGTGGCGCCGTGGGGGATGCCCGCCACCACTCCGGCGCCAACATTGGCTGGCTACACACGCACACGCACACGCACACGCACACGCACACACACACACACACACACACACACACACACTAGAAATGGGGGACATTTCTGACATTTGGAAAGTGGCAAGTATAGTACCTATATAGAAGGAAAGCGGGAGACAGGAGTAAAGGAAAATCTTCATCAACTTATCACAGTTCTACGACAAGATGACAATAATCAAACAGAAGAGCTGGACATGCAGAATATGCATTTTCCTGAAATGCCAGAAAGCTTGACACTGTTCCTCACAAGCGACTCCTACGCCAACTCGAAAAGCAGGCTGGTGTACAGGTCAGGGAAAGTACTGTAGTGAGTGAAGGAGTACCTTTCAGGAAGAAAGCAGTCATAGTATGAGGCGAGTGAGCTCTCACAATAGTGTGAGGTAATGAGTGGAATAACTCCAGGGTCGGTACCAGTGCCCATCCTCTTCCTAATACATGTAAACCATCTAAGAGAGAGAAAGTCTGCTCATTTTTACCAATGGTTGATGAGTTAATGAGGCGAATCACAACTGAGGAGGACCGCAATGCATTAGAGATTGTCTAGTTCATCTTAAAGAGATAGTTTGATCAATTCTTACTAGACATTAACCCTGACAAACACCTGCTTTACCTGCTTGATGGGGTTCTGGGAGTTATTCTACTCCCCCAAGCCCAGCCTGAGATCAGGCTTGACAAATGCAAGTTTATGAGGATAGAAGTTGGAACAAGACCTCAGATACAGTACAGGATAAAGGGAAGACAATTTCCAACTTCTGAAAAGAGAGAGACAGGAGTGAACACAACTGGAGACCAAACACCAGAGGCAGACATCAGCAGGATAACGAGGGCAGCAGCTGCCATACTGGCAGACATCAGCAGGATAACGAGGGCAGCAGCTGCCATACTGGCAAACCTCCAGTTATCCTTCACCAACTTGGACAAGATCCAGTCAGAGTGCCGTGTACATCCTTCATGAGACCCGTTGTCGAGTACGCTGCCCCGGCATGGAACCCTTATCTAAAGAACGGCAATACAAAATTAGGAAATACTATACATTAGGATACTATCTATCCTAATGATATCTATCATATCAGGATATCACATAGGATATCATAATGATACCCTATCTATCATACATTAGGATGCTATACTATACATTAGGAAATACTATACAAGCAATCCCCCTTCTGCGCTAAGGGGGATTGAACTATGAAGGCTGAGGTAACTGGACCTCACTACACTGTGGAAAAGAAGGAATAGGGCAGACATGATGATAATGTCCCGAGTGTGGGGGGTGGGCACCGTGTCTGTGCCCAGAGTGTGGGGGGTGGGCACCCTGTCTGTGCCCAGAGTGTGGGCGGGTGGGCACCCTGTCTGTGCCCAGAGTGTGGGCGGGTGGGCACCCTGTCTGTGCCCAGAGTGTGGGCGGGTGGGCACCCTGTCTGTGCCCAGAGTGTGGGCGGGTGGGCACCCTGTCTGTGCCCCGAGTGTGGGTGGGTGGGCACCCTGTCTGTGCCCAGAGTGTGGGCGGGTGGGCACCCTGTCTGTGCCCAGAGTGTGGGCGGGTGGGCACCCTGTCTGTGCCCAGAGTGTGGGCGGGTGGGCACCCTGTCTGTGCCCAGAGTGTGGGCGGGTGGGCACCCTGTCTGTGCCCCGAGTGTGGGTGGGTGGGCACCCTGTCTGTGCCCAGTGTGGGGGGTGGGCACCCTGCCTGTGCCCCGAGTGTGGGGGGTGGGCACCCTGCCTGTGCCCCGAGTGTGGGGGGTGGGCACCCTGTCTGTGCCCCGAGTGTGGGGGGTGGGCACCCTGCCTGTGCCCCGAGTGTGGGGGGTGGGCACCCTGTCTGTGCCCAGAGTGTGGGCGGGTGGGCACCCTGTCCGTGCCCCGAGTGTGGGGGGTGGGCACCCTGTCTGTGCCCAGAGTGTGGGCGGGTGGGTACCCTGTCTGTGCCCCCAAGTGTGGGCGGGTGGGCACCCTGTCTGTGCCCAGAGTGTGGGCGGGTGGGCACCCTGTCTGTGCCCCGAGTGTGGGCGGGTGGGCACCCTGTCTGTGCCCAGAGTGTGGGCGGGTGGGCACCCTGTCTGTGCCCCGAGTATGTGGGCGGGTGGGCACCCTGTCCGTGCCCAGAGTGTGGCGGGTGGGCACCCTGTCTGTGCCCAGAGTGTGGGCGGGTGGGCACCCTGTCTGTGCCCCCGAGTGTGGGCGGGTGGGCACCCTGTCTGTGCCCCGAGTGTGGGCGGGTGGGCACCCTGTCTGTGCCCCCGAGTGTGGGCGGGTGGGCACCCTGTCTGTGCCCCCGAGTGTGGGCGGGTGGGTATCGAGTTCCACCTCTAAGCTATGATCTCTTGCCAAAAGTTACATACAAAAAAGTAACAGTAAAAGTTTGGAAAGTTTCAAATTAGTTTTGTCAAAAGCTGGTGAGGCCGGGGCCGAGGAGACTTTGCTTAAAACACAAATTAATACATTTCTGGTCAAACCTCTTAAAGCTTTTTTTTAACATTGACATATGATGGGGTAAAAAAAAAATTGTAGATATGAAGATATAAGATAAGTCTCCCTCCAGGTATTCTGTCTTCCGTAATGCTGCACCTGCTCTTGTGTCGTATGCTAATTAACTCCCTGTAATTTATCTAAGCATATGAGAGCCATACGATAAGTGTTATCGTGTGAGTTATCACCTGGGTGATAGCAGCTCACCTGCCACACCACCAGAGCACGCGTACCCACCTCACGGCCTTAAATACCTGTTGTACCGTATGCGCGCGCGTGCGTTTGTGCGTGTGAGTGCGTGTATCACCCACGACTTCATTCATTTTATGCTAACTCAGTGGTTTTAAATGCTCACCCAATGCCATAAGTCTCAAAGTTTCTAATATGTCTCTCGTGAGACAGTCTCAAGTGTGTTGGTGAAGTTAAGGTGCGGAATGTGGCAATGTTCCCCGCCGTCACCTACTTCAAATATACTGGAAAAGAATGAGAGTAAATGTTCATTTAATGAGAGTAAATGTGTTCAATACGAGCGGCCCGTAGTACACACATGCTGCGAATCCTTTATTAATCTGTTTTCAAAGATGTAAACAAATAGCTATCGCAATTAACGAATCGTGCGATGTTCCTACAATAGACGTTAAACTATGCTGGAAAATTTCACACAGAAATCACAATAGCGTGATGCATCAAATGAACAAATCCACAATTCACGTTATTGTGATTTCCGTGTGCAATGAAGTAAGGGCGAAGAGGGAGAACGGCCTATTGACATAGCTCGGGTGCAGGGGGGAGTTGTGTAAAACCCTGGTTTGTGTCTCGGAGAGGCTGCAGGATCCAGTAAGTTCAGTAGAACTTCTGGTTTCAACTCTTTTGACCATATTGTAGCTCAGTCGATAAAGGCAGCGTCTGGGATGATCTCGGACGTAGGTTCGAATCCTCGTCACGGCCCTTGTGGATTTGTTTATAATGGAAAATATTTAATAACTTCCTTCCTTGGTAACCACTCAACTCGTCCTCACTACCTACATAGATGTGTTCAGCTGTAGCCGTAACTTCAAGATTTTCTCGGAGAAATATAGACAGATTACTTGTTTAAAATACCACCCATTACGGCGTGGTGATCAGTTACCTGACCTGTCATCAGTCAAAGCCCTGACCCTTGTTTGATATTCCTTCAAAAACACTTAAGGACATGTTATTATCTGCCCTGATATACGTACTTTACTGATTTGATCTTTTCTTATTTCTTGTTAAATATTTCTTGCTAGTTTGACAAATGATTGTTTGGAGACAGATTTCACCATTCTTAATGCGTTTGCATATAGCATTTTTTCTGGTAAGTTCCTTTAGTCCCATATATATCCACCTGGGTTCACGGTTATTCGATATAATCTATTACATGATATGCAGCGTTCCTGGACTTTACCAGGAATGTTTTTAAACGAGTTATAATTTGAATCCACATCGCCATTCATTGTCATGTTAGCCGCCGCTAGACTCCTGCCATGTCTCAGACACGGCCCACCTCCTCCCGTGGTCACCTCCCACCCCTCACCACAAGGGTGAAGCAGTCTCTGGAAGGAGACAAGGATGAAGAAGTCTCTGGAAGGTGACAAGGATGAAGCAGTCTCTGGAAGGAGACAAGGGTGAAGAAGTCTCTGGAAGGAGACAAGGATGAAGCAGTCTCTGGAAGGAGACAAGGATGAAGAAGTCTCTGGAAGGAGACAAGGATGAAGCAGTCTCTGGAAGGAGACAAGGATGAAGCAGTCTCTGGAAGGAGACAAGGATGAAGCAGTCTCTGGAAGGAGACAAGGATGAAGAAGTCTCTGGAAGGAGACAAGGATGAAGCAGTCTCTGGAAGGAGACAAGGGTGAAGAAGTCTCTGGAAGGAGACAAGGATGAAGCAGTCTATGGAAGGAGACAAGGATGAAGAAGTCTCTGGAAGGAGACAAGGATGAAGCAGTCTATGGAAGGAGACAAGGATGAAGCAGTCTCTGGAAGGAGACAAGGATGAAGCAGTCTCTGGAAGGAGACAAGGGTGAAGAAGTCTCTGGAAGGAGACAAGGATGAAGCAGTCTATGGAAGGAGACAAGGATGAAGCAGTCTCTGGAAGGAGACAAGGATGAAGCAGTCTCTGGAAGGAGACAAGGGTGAAGAAGTCTCTGGAAGGAGACAAGGATGAAGCAGTCTCTGG
Source organism: Procambarus clarkii (assembly GCF_040958095.1). Lineage (NCBI taxonomy): Eukaryota > Metazoa > Arthropoda > Malacostraca > Decapoda > Cambaridae > Procambarus > Procambarus clarkii. The sequence continues at coordinate 18,955,596 of NC_091211.1, forward strand.
AAGGAGACAAGGATGAAGCAGTCTCTGGAAGGAGACAAGGGTGAAGAAGTCTCTGGAAGGCAACCCGTTCTCGCAAATTTAATAAGTCAATATTGACTTATTAAATATGTGCATAGGTGACATACTTAACATAATAGTTTCCCTTGAAAAGCTTCATAGAAAACACCGACCTTACCTAACCTACTTAGTATGTTAAGATAAGCATCTTATTGCTTCGTAATTACAATTATTACCTAACCTATACCTATAATAGGTTAAGTAACAATTGTAATTACGAAGCTATAAGATGCTTATTTTAACATACTAAGTAGGTTAGGTAAGGTCGGTGTTTTCTATGAAGCTTTTCAAGGGAAACTATCATGTTTAGTATGTCACCTATGCACGCAACTAATAAGTTAATATTGACTTATTAAATTTGCGAGAACGGGTTGTGGAAGGAGACAAGGATGAAGCAGTCTCTGGAAGGAGACAAGGATGAAGCAGTCTCTGGAAGGAGACAAGGATGAAGCAGTCTCTGGAAGGAGACAAGGGTGAAGAAGTCTCTGGAAGGCGACAAGAAGGGTTGAAGGGGGCCGAGGGACCCCACGAGAGGGGGTAGGGAGGGGTGGCGGAAGGGGGGGAGGGGGAGACTATAGCAAGGGGGTACAGACAATAGGGGACAGGGACGAACAAGAGGCCCCCAACCGGTGTGTACACGACACAGCCACCTGGCTCACACAGTATAAAAGCCAGAGGAAAACAAGAGACAAAATGAAGGAAGTGGAGGGAAAGAGCCATCTTTGTTCCAGAGAGCAGCGGGTAGATGGCGCTCTTGAAGCACCACCAGACTGGCTCCTACTTCCTTGTTTCACATTTACTCCCAACTCCCATTGTTCCCAACATTTCCACCCCATTAGTCGACGGTGTGATTTGAGAGATATTTTTTCAGAGATAATTTCATAAGGTGAGACAGAGATCCGTTCATTCACTTATTATGCACCTCATACCCGTCCCGTGGGCGGTGGTGAAGGAGGTTACGGAGGCACATAATGGGTTCAGGAAGTGAAGGTGAGGGAGACTATGGTCTTGGCCCAGACGTGGCTATACAAGGGGGGGGGGGGGGGAAACTGAGCCATTTATGTCAACTCGACCCACCAGTCCCCGGGGTATGATCTACATAATTACAAAACTGGAGCTTCGCAACACATGGCGCTCGCTGACAGTGTTTTGGTGTGTCTTGCTGGACTTACATACAAATACATGCTCGTTCATACACTATATTTACAAGGTAAATGTTACTTATATTTAATATCGTTTGACGGAACTTTTGAATATTATCATACAAAGTTAATGTTGTATTATCTGGTATCAGATAATATGACAAAGTTTGATATTAAATTGGTGATATATTATCTAATATCCTGAACTTTCTGTTATATCATGTGATATCAAACATTGTGAACCCAGTTCGTCATATGGTAATGTTCCTTCATAAACCGTAATGTTCTTTCAGTTGAACATCGTTCTTCTTCCTGCACATACATAAAGCTTATGGTCAGTCACAATTATATTATTCTCTATTTTCATGCAATTTCAATTCAGTATTGAACATTAAAAAAATTCATAAAATCCCTTGAACACTTTTACCACAAAGCCTTGATAGATTCTGTAATCCAATTTACAATTACAGTGCTTCTAAAATAAATAAATCAATAATAATATATAAATGTCTATTTTATTACAGTGTGATCACTCAGTGCTCTGTCTAATGGTCAAAGTGTTCGACCAATCAGCGGTGCCGAAGGTTTCATCAATGGATCTATCCACGTGTTCTTTTGTTTTGTATCAATAAACTTTGAGTGAATGTTTACATGTATGTCAGGCAAGTTAAAAAGTGGGCACTCCACCTCTACTTTAGTCACTACAGCGTGTAGCAGTGTAAGTGGGCACTCCACCTCTACTTTAGTCACTACAGCGTGTAAGTGGGCACTCCACCTCTACTTTAGTCACTACAGCGTGTAGGTGGGCACTCCACCTCTACTTTAGTCACTACAGCGTGTAAGTGGGCACTCCACCTCTACTTTAGTCACTACAGCATGTAGCAGTGTAAGTGGGTACGCCCCTCTACTTTAGTCACTACAGCTAGTAGCAGTGTAAGTGGGCACTCCACCTCTACTTTAGTCACTACAGCTTGTAGCAGTGTAAGTGGGTACGCCCCTCTACTTTAGTCACTACAGCTTGTAGCAGTGTAAGTGGGCACTCCACCTCTACTTTAGTCACTACAGCTTGTAGCAGTGTAAGTGGGCACTCCACCTCTACTTTAGTCACTACAGCTTGAAGCAGTGAAATCCACCTCTTCGTTAGCTTGTATGACTGTTTATGTGCTTGTTTGCCGAAACTCTGTCGACTAGTTTCTGCTGAACCATCTTAGTGATGCTGGAGACGAGAACGCTGGGAATTGTGGTATTAATCACCATTATGATGATGATGATGGTGATGATGATGAGGATGATGGTGATGACGAAGATACTTGAAACTGCGAAAGAGCAAAAGATAGACAAGTTTGAGAAGAAAATTAATGGTGAGAGAGTATTAGTAGAGACGATACGGAGCAAGAGTGTAATGAGTGTTAGGAGCAGCGAGGAGGAGGAGGAGGAGGAGGAGGAGGAGGAGGAGGAGGAGGAGGAGGAGGGGGAGGAGGAGGAGGAGGAGGAGGAGGAGGAGGAGGAGGAGGAGGAGGAGGAGAAGGAGGAGGAGGAGGAGGAGGAGGAGGGGGAGGAGGAGGAGGAGGAGGAGGAGGAGGAGGAGGAGGAGGAGGAGGAGGAGGAGGAGGAGGAGGGGGAGGAGGAGGAGGAGGAGGAGGAGGAGGAGGAGGAGGAGGATGATGATGAGGAGGAGGAGGAGGAGGAGAAGGAGGAGGAGGAGAGGGGGAATAGCAGCAACTAGCAGTGGTAAAGAGCTGGAACATTGCTTGAGGGACGCGCACTGATCGTTATCTCGGCCCTTCTTCCACCGGACATGAAAAGCAACTTCAGTTGTGGCACAGATTGTCAGAACTCTTCTCACTCTGCCTGCTCCTCTACTCCTTGCTTCTCACACTCTGCCTGCTCCTCTACTCCTTGCTTCACACACTCTGCCTGCTCCTCTACTCCTTGCTTCACACACTGCCTGCTCCTCTACTCCTTGCTTCTCACACACTGCCTGCTCCTCTACTCCTTGCTTCACACACTCTGCCTGCTCCTCTACTCCTTGCTTCACACACTCTGCCTGCTCCTCTACTCCTTGCTTCTCACACACTGCCTGCTCCTCTACTCCCTGCTTCACACACTCTGCCTGCTCCTCTACTCCTTGCTCACAACCTGCCACTCTGGCCGGTACCAGACCCACAACCTGCCACCCTGGGCGGTACTAGGCCCAAACCTGCCACTCTGGCCGGTACTAGGCCCAAACCTGCCACCCTGGTCGGTACTAGGCCCAAACCTGCCACCCTGGTCGGTACTAGGCACACAACCTGCCACCCTGGGTGGTACTAGGCCCCACAACCTGCCACTCTGGGTGGTACTAGGCCCCACAACCTGCCACCCTGGGTGGTACCAGACCCACAACCTGCCACTCTGGGTGGTACTAGGCCCCACAACCTGCCACCCTGGGCGGTACTAGGCCCACAACCTGCCACTCTGGGTGGTACTAGGCCCACAACCTGCCACCCTGGTCGGTACTAGGCACACAACCTGCCACCCTGGGTGGTACCAGACCCACAACCTGCCACTCTGGGTGGTACTAGGCCCCACAACCTGCCACCCTGGTCGGTACTAGGCACACAACCTGCCACCCTGGGTGGTACTAGGCCCACAACCTGCCACCCTGGGTGGTACTAGGCCCACAACCTGCCACCCTGGACGATACTAGCCCCACAACATGCCACCCTGGGCGGTACCAGAAATACGACATATAATTCGATCAGGATAGTTCAAGCGCAACAGGTACGAGGCCAGTAAGCAGGGGACGAAGAGCTGAACCTCACTACCCCCGTAGTCACTGGTAGACAAGTGGTGATAGACAAGCACCCCAGCGCCACCACAACCACTACAATAGTGGTAGGGAGGCGCCTGTGCGCCGCGGAAGGGAAGACAGCGGACGCGGTTACTATGTTGGCAAGCATAACTTACTCATCAGGATCAAAGGCAGCCGGGGCGTGGCGGAAGGTTGATGGCACCAGATAGTAGGTGCAATATTTTACCTGGAGGAGGAGGAGGAGGAGGAGGAGGAGGAGGAGGAGGAGGAGGAGGAGGAGGAGGAGGAGGAGGCGTCCCAAGCCCTGGCTGTTGTTACAGTACTTACCCTGTTCACTGGGTCTTGGCGCCCCTCACACGCCTAACTCTTAAAATATTTGAAACAATTCATAGTTAACGCGCTGAATTACAACTGCCTGTTGCTATTGACTTGGGGGGCTATTGTGACTGTTCTAGCGGACAGCTGAGTGTGAGTGTGAGTGTGAGTGTGAGTGTGAGTGTGAGTGTGTGTACTCACCTAATTGTACTCACCTAATTGTGCTTGCGGGGGTTGAGCTCTGGCTCTTTGGTCCCGCCTCTCAACCGTCAATCAACTGGTGTACAGATTCCTGAGCCTATTGGGCTCTATCATATCTACATTTGAAACTGTGTATGGAGTCAGCCTCCACCACATCACTTCCTAATGCATTCCATTTACTAACTACTCTGACACTGAAAAAGTTCTTTCTAACGTCTCTGTGGCTCATTTGGGTACTCAGCTTCCACCTGTGTCCCCTTGTTCGCGTCCCACCAGTGTTGAATAGTTCATCCTTGTTTACCCGGTCGATTCCCCTGAGGATTTTGTAGGTTGTGATCATGTCCCCCCTTACTCTTCTGTCTTCCAGTGTCGTGAGGTGCATTTCCCGCAGCCTTTCCTCATAACTCATGCCTCTTAGTTCTGGGACTAGTCTAGTAGAATACCTTTGGACTTTTTCCAGCTTCGTCTTGTGCTTGACAAGGTACGGGCTCCATGCTGGGGCCGCATACTCCAGGATTGGTCTTACATATGTGGTGTTCAAGATTCTGAATGATTCCTTACACAGGTTCCTGAACGCCGTTCTGATGTTAGCCAGCCTCGCATATGCCGCAGACGTTATTCTCTTTATGTGGGCTTCAGGAGACAGGTTTGGTGTGATATCAACTCCTAGATCTTTCTCTCTGTCTGTTTCATTAAGTACTTCATCTCCTATTCTGTATCCTGTGCCTGGCCTCCTGTTTCCACTGCCTAGTTTCATTACTTTGCATTTACTCGGGTTGAACTTCAACAGCCATTTGTTGGACCATTCACTCAGTCTATCCAGGTCATCTTGTAGCCTCCTACTATCATCCTCTGTTTCAATCCTCCTCATAATTTTTGCATCGTCGGCAAACATTGAGAGGAACGAATCTATACCCTCTGGGAGATCATTTACATATACCAGAAACAGTATAGGTCCAAGGACTGACCCCTGCGGGACTCCACTTGTGACGTCTCGCCAATCTGAGACCTCACCCCTCACACAGACTCGTTGTCTCCTGTTGCTTAGGTATTCCTCTATCCACCGGAGTACCTTCCCTCTCACTCCAGCCTGCATCTCCAACTTTCGCACTAGCCTCTTGTGTGGTACTGTATCAAAGGCTTTCTGACAATCCAAAAATATGCAGTCTGCCCACCCTTCTCTTTCTTGCCTTATTTTTGTTGCCTGGTCGTAGAATTCAAGTAACCCTGTGAGGCAGGACCTGCCATCCCTGAACCCATGTTGATGCTGTGTTACAAAGTTCCTTCGCTCCAGATGCTCCACTAGTTTTTTTCGCACAATCTTCTCCATCAGCTTGCATGGTATGCAGGTTAGGGACACTGGCCTGTAGTTCAGTGCCTCCTGTCTATCCCCTTTCTTGTATATCGGGACTACGTTAGCTGCTTTCCAAATATCTGGCAGTTCCCCTGTTGCCAGTGATTTGTTATACACTATGGAGAGTGGTAGGCTCAGTTCTCTTGCTCCTTCCTTTAGAACCCAAGGGGAGATTCCATCTGGGCCTATAGCCTTCGTCACGTCCAACTCTAGTAAACACTTCCTTACTTCCCCACTGGTAATCTCAAACTCTTCCAGTGGTTCCTGGTTAGCTATTCCCTCACTTACCTCTGGGATTTCTCCTTGTTCTAAGGTGAAGACCTCCTGGAATTTCTTATTCAATTCCTCACACACTTCCTTGTCATTTGTAGGTACACTTCCTTGTCATTTGTGTGTGTGAGTGTGAGTGTGTGTGTGTGTGTGTGTGTGTGTGTGTGTGTGTGTGTGTGTGTGTGTGTGTGTGTGTGTGTTTTAGATATGACAGAACAACCAAGTTTCAATACACTGAACAAGCAACTATTCAACACGCGGGATGCAAGTACTGAGAGCTGCATCCTTCAGACACAAAACAGGTGTTTACACAACTACATTTCACCTCAGCATTCACTTAATAATTCTAATATCGTAAACTATGACAAACTGCGGTATGTATCCATCACACAATCCAGAAATTCGACGATGAATTGTGTTGGCGAATATTTATCACGGTAAGCGGCTTGCGTGCGACCGACGCGTACAGCAGCCGTCCTCCTGAGCCATCTAAACTGCGCTAGATGGACAAAATCCCCACAACAAACAAAGCTATTATGTGCCTTTTAATTTTCCCAACGCAGCCAGAATCTCATTTTTTGCGGCGATTTAGTGTACCGTCGGTGGCAGCGTTTAATATGATTATGGTAGACCGCTCTCGGTACTTAACTTACGCTTCACCACCCTCACCTATGTACTGCCGCGGGCTGCCGCCCTGTACTCAGGGATCTTGTACTCGGGCAGCCTGACGCGTGCGTATACACATCCTCGGGGCAACTTGTTGCGCGCGTATACGCATATTCAAGGGACCCGCCACGCTCGTATATGCATAATCAGGGAATCTGTAGCGCGTACACACACAATCTAATTTTAACAACCAGACTGTCAGGGATTGTTCCCACACGTCATTGTTGGCAGGTGACGCCAGAGTACAGAGACGGGTCAAAACAGAGGTGGACGGAACAATACACTAACAGAAACATTTCGTCTATGGTCATCTAATGCAATGAATTCTTCATGTTGTGAAATATAAGTCTTCAAGTTTCTCGTCGTATTTCATTTTGAAGCTTTATTCTCACCTTACACACTTTGTCTAGGGGTGAACTTCAAAAGGCTTCCCCCATTATGTGCATTCCACTTGCTCACAACTTTTACGATGATGGAATGGTTCTTACATCGCTAGGCCCTGGCTAATCTCAGTCTAGTTTCCACTCATATTCTTTCCTCCTCCATTGTGCAAGTCATCACCTTGATTTTGCCCACTTTATCAATGTCGTCATCATGTTTTCTTACCTTTATTTTTCCCAGCGTGGTAAACTCTAGTTCCTCGAGCCTTTCCTAGTAGCTCAGTCCTCACAATTCAGGGCCCAGTCATGCAGAAAACATGGGGACTGTTACACCGGGGATGTCAAACATGCGGGCCGTCACCCTGCTATAAGCGACCCGCGGCCATCTGGCAACTTCAACACATTTATAAGTTAAAAGCACTGCAAATGTTCTGGCATATTACTGGCTCTTGTCAGTTGTGCCCATTCAATGGGAGGTGTTTGTAGTTCCTTAACATTAACATGTTTGTGAATGTCAGTCCATTAGATATTAGTTACTTATGGTTTTACACGAACCCTCCAACGTTTAAGCCGTCAACTCGGCGAGAAAGTAAAGACCTTCTGCATATTGTATAACAATTGATAGAAGTGAATATGTAACTGAAGCAGCACAGCTCACAATGTGTATACGTGGTATTAAAGAAAGTATGCAGGTAACAGAAGAGCTTATGGAATTGATACCAATAGAAGGAACACCAACAGGTGATGATACCTTGGTGGTAACGCCGGACAAATGATGCGTTTATTGGACAAAAGGTGTGAGAGGCTGGAGACGAGACCACCACAAATGATGGGTGGCTACTAAATTAAGGTGAACTACTAGCTGTGAACGCAAACCATCACTTTCCCAACTTCCATTCTGTTATTCGTAGAGAGGCATTGTGCGGTGAACTTAATAATGGATAATGTCACGGAAGCCGAAGTAAAGAATGAAGTTTATGAGAGCGCCGTCTTAACCACAGACAGTTCAACAGGTTTGTGCAAGAAAATGAGAACCCTCACGAACTCTCATATCACACTGATGATTAATGGCTAGGTCAGGGAGCTGTACTGAAGCGCTGTAATAACCTCCAGGGTGAAATACATATTTTTTATGAAATAATAAAGGAAGAATGTGCATGAAATAAGAGAGAATGAGTGAGTTCGAGATTCCGCTTCCCCCGTCCCATCCCAAATCCTTATCCTGACCCCTTCCCAGTGCTATATAGTCACAATGGCTGTGTGCATTCTCCCTGATAGTTCCCTTCCCTTCGAGTTTCAGCTTTCATGGTGGACATCGCTGAACAATTACCTGAACACGTAACAGGTGATGTGGTGGAGGCTGACTCCATACACAATTTCAAGTGTAGATATGATAGAGCCCAATAGGCTCAAGAATCTGTACACCTGTTGATTGACGGTTGAGAGGCGGGATCAAAGAGCCAGAGCTCAACCCCCGCAAGCACAACTAGGTGAGTACACACACGTACGCCGGTGAGCGACCAAGTGACAAGGGACATATACACAAAGCGACAAAGAAATCTGCGAGGTACTGAATGCCAGTTTCCATGGAGTGTTCACAACCGAGCCTCAGCAGCTCCCATTGTTAGGAGAGGAGATGACCCAAGATGAGAGACTAACGGAAATAGAAGTGACAGCAGAGAAGGTAATGAAACGGCTAACAACACTAGACGAAACTAAAGCACTTGGATAATGTATCACCGAGGATAATAAAAGAGGCAGCGCAGGCATTCAGCGTGCCTCTAGCAAGGATCTATACTGAGTCATTTACGAAGGGAGAGTTCCCTAGTTGCTGGAAGAAGGCAAATGTGGTGCCAACTTTAAAAAAAAAATGTGATAGGGAAGAGGCACTTAAACAAGAGACATTTACTAGTCCAGTATCACTGACGAACATGTTGACCAGACCACACACTAGAAGGTGAAGGGACGACGACGTTACGGTCCGTCCTGGACCATTCTCAAGTCGATTGTGGTACCAACTTTAGATCCAACCAAGACAATCGACTTGAAAATGGTCCAGGACGGACCAAAACGTCGTCGTCCCTTCACCTTCTAGTGTGTGTCTGGTCAACATACTTCAGCCACGTTACTGTGACTCGTCGGCTGCACTTGACAAACATCCCCTGTAAAGCTCTTGAAAGAATAATCAGGTTAAGACTGTTTACACACCTTGAGACCATTAGGTATGTAAACACTAACATGGGTTCAGATAAGGGAAATCATGCCTAACAAACCTTCTGGAATTCTAGGACAAAGTAACAAGAATAACGCAGTACAGAGAAGCATGGGCAGACTGCATATTTCTGGACTGCCAAAAAATCTTTGACACAGTACCGGACATGAGAATGCTATTCAAACATGAAAGGCAGACAGAAAGGGAAAAGCCCAAGCTTGGATAAAGAATTACTTAACAGACAGGAGCCAGAGAGTAACAGTCAAGGGGAGTGCAGTCAGACTGGCGAACCGTAACGAGTGGAGTACCTCAAGGATCGGTGCTGGAACCAGTTCTATTTCTAATATACGTGAACGACAGGTCTACAGGAGTAGAGTCCTATATGTGGATGTTCGCGGATGACGCGAAATTAACGAAAAGAGTTGTCACAGATGCGGATTGTAGGATACTCCAAGAGGACTTGAATAAGCTGCAGAGATGGTTAGAGAAATGGCTACTGGAGTTCAACACGATCAAGTGTAAAGTTATAGAAATGGGACAAGGTGACAGGAGAGCAAAGAGCCAGTAAACAATGAACGGAAACTATCTTCCTGTGACGATTCTAAAAAGGGACCTGGGAGTGGACGTAACACCAAATCTAACTCCTGAGACACACACAAATCGGATAACGACATCAGCGTACTCTACGCTAGCAAAAGTTAGAACGTCATTCAGAAATCTAAGTGGGCATTCAAAGCGCTTTACACTACCTACGTGAGACCAACCTTAGAGTATGCAGCCCTATCATGGAGCCCCCACCTTAAGAAACACATTAGGAAACTGGAAATGGTTAAAAATTTGCGACGAGGCGAGTCCCGAAGTTGCATGGGAAAGGATATGAAGATCCCCTGAAGCAACTATACCTGACGACGTAAGAAAAGAGATAGCGGGGAGATATGATAGAAGCATACAAAATACTTAGGGGGATTGACAGAATGGAAATATACGAAACGTTAACAAGGAATACCAACAGAACAAGGGGACATGAGTGGAAGTTGGAAACTCTGATGAGCCATAGAGATGTTAGAAAGTTTTCTTTTAGCGTGAGAGGAGTGGGGAAATGGAATGATCTAAAGAAACATTGTGGAAGCAATTACTATTCATAGTCTTAAGACTAGGTATGATAGAGAAGAAGGGACAGGAGTCATTGCTTTAAACAACCGAAGGCTAGAAAGGAGGGATCCAAGAGACAACGCTCGATCTTGCAGGCACAAATAGGTGAGTACACACACCCACACATACATACAGGGGGGCCTCTCGGCGGAGTGAAAAGCGCTCTGGGGTCGTAGTCCGAAAGACCCGGGTTCGATCCCCGGGCGAGGCAGAAACAAATGTTCACCCTGATGCCCTGTTGACCTAGAGCGAAAAGTAAATGTAGTAGATATAATGAAGGAAAATAGATTGGTTAGCAAGGTCGGGGGCCAAGAACTAATAGTTCGAGTCTGCAGATACAAATAGTAAATACAAATACAAACAAATAGTAAGTACACACACACACACACACACACACACACACACACACTCACACACACACACACACACACACACACACACACTCACACTCACACTCACACTCACACTCACACACACACACACACACTCACACACACACACACACACCCACCCACCCACCAACTACAAGCCGAACCCTATGCTCTCCCCTTTCCCAACAAGTTCCTCCCCAAGCGTTCCCCGGGCACCCTTGCCCCAGGTACCCTTACCCCCTGCAGCTTCTGCTGCCCACTTGTGCCCTAAATATCACGAGGCCATTCTGCCGCTGGCATGACCTTCTCCACTGAGTGCCAATTTATAGACCTAGCCTGGCATCCTGTCAAAATTTCCACGCTGTAGCAAGGCATCGTCGTTGGATGCCACGAGCGATCAAGGCGGGAGGGCATAGTGTAGGAAGGTGCGACGCTGGCCACTGTGTGTACCACAGGCCCCAACACTGGCCACTGTGTATACCACAGGCCCCAGCACTGGCCACTGTGTACCACAGGCTCCAACACTGGCCACTGTGTGTACCACAGGCCCCAACACTGGCCACTGTGTACCACAGGCTCCAACACTGGCCACTGTGTGTACCACAGGCCCCAGCACTGGCCACTGTGTACCACAGGCTCCAACACTGGCCACTGTGTGTACCACAGGCCCCAACACTGGTCACTGTGTACCACAGGCTCCAACACTGGCCACTGTGTGTACCACAGGCCCAAGCACTGGCCACTGTGTACCACAGGCTCCAACACTGGCCACTGTGTGTACCACAGGCCCCAACACTGGCCACTGTGTATACCACAGGCCCCAACACTGGCCACTGTGTACCACAGGCTCCAACACTGGCCACTGTGTACCACAGGCTCCAACACTGGCCACTGTGTGTACCACAGGCCCCAACACTGGCCACTGTGTATACCACAGGCCCCAACACTGGCCACTGTGTATACCACAGGCCCCAGCACTGGCCACTGTGTGTACCACAGGCTCCAACACTGGCCACTGTGTATACCACAGGCCCCAACACTGGCCACTGTGTATACCACAGGCCCCAACACTGGCCACTGTGTATACCACAGGCCCCAGCACTGGCCACTGTGTGTACCACAGGCTCCAACACTGGCCACTGTGTGTACCACAGGCTCCAACACTGGCCACTGTGTATACCACAGGCCCCAACACTGGCCACTGTGTATACCACAGGCCCCAACACTGGCCACTGTGTATACCACAGGCCCCAGCACTGGCCACTGTGTGTACCACAGGCTACAACACTGGCCACTGTGTGTGTACCACAGGCTCCAGCACTGGACACTGTGTACCACAGGCTCCAACACTGGCCACTGTGTGTACCACAGGCCCCAGCACTGGCCACTGTGTGTACCACAGGCTCCAGCACTGGCCACTGTGTACCACAGGCTCCAACACTGGCCACTGTGTGTACCACAGGCTCCAACACTGGCCACTGTGTGTACCACAGGCTCCAACACTGGCCACTGTGTACCACAGGCTCCAACACTGGCAACTGTGTGTACCACAGGCCCCAGCACTGGCCACTGTGTGTACCACAGGCTCCAGCACTGGCCACTGTGTACCACAGGCTCCAACACTGGCCACTGTGTGTACCACAGGCTCCAACACTGGCCACTGTGTGTACCACAGGCTCCAACACTGGCCACTGTGTACCACAGGCTCCAACACTGGCCACTGTGTGTACCACAGGCCCCAGCACTGGCCACTGTGTGTACCACAGGCTCCAGCACTGGCCACTGTGTACCACAGGCTCCAACACTGGCCACTGTGTGTACCACAGGCTCCAACACTGGCCACCTTGTACCACAGGCTCCAGCACTGGCCACTGTGTGTACCACAGGCCCCAGCACTGGCCACTGTGTGTACCACAGGCTCCAGCACTGGCCACTGTGTACCACAGGCTCCAACACTGGCCACTGTGTGTACCACAGGCTCCAGCACTGGCCACTGTGTGTACCACAGGCCCCAGCACTGGCCACTGTGTGTACCACAGGCTCCAGCACTGGCCACTGTGTACCACAGGCTCCAACACTGGCCACTGTGTGTACCACAGGCTGCAGCACTGGCCATTGTATACGCTGGGTGCTCTGAGATACCCCTCTAAGCACCCAGCCTACAAACACAGCATTACGCCTGAACGGTAAGATGGGGTGCTCACAAGTATACAAAGCCAGTGTCCTCAACGCTTATATTCGTCCAGCCCTTACCCACTGCTCTGAATGGAGCAAGGTGAGTAGGGAGTTATAAAGGATAACACAAATATTGGTGAACAATGGCTACAGGAACCACGAAATTAACAACACTAAGACGACACTTGGACCGGTGGTACAACCCTGAACCAGGAACAGAAAGCACAACACCTCCAATAACATTATATTACAAATCCACCATGCACAGTGAATATGAGAGGAAGAAATAATGGAAGAAATAACCCATAAAGGAGTAAAATGCACAACCTCCTAACCAAAACATAGACATCGTCATATAACCCAAAAAAGACAACTTACCTCATTAAAAACCGCCCGAAGACAACTTTGAACCCTTTACAGCAGCCGAACGTGGTATACATGTACACCTGCCCCCCCCCCCCCCCATGAAGGATGTAACCTTCATTCTAAGTACATATGTATGACGTCGACCAAGCTGACGAGGCGTTTGACTTGTCATCTTCAATCACGTTCTCCTAAGATATCACATGAGACAAGCCTATGACATCACCCTAACAGGAGAAATGTTGAATTAAAACACTTGATATATTAGACAAAACCCAAGATGTAAGAAAATTACAAATTCTTGAAACCCTTCACATAAATGTCAACGCTATTATAAATCCTCAAATAACGAAACTATTCACTCTACCCACCATGAGAGTGAGAGCACTCTACCCACCATGAGAGTGAGAGCACTCTACCCACCATGAGAGTGAGAGCACTCTACCCACCATGAGAGTGAGAACACTCTACCCACCATAAGAGTGAGAACACACTACCCACCATGAGAGTGAGAACACACTACCCACCATGAGAGTGAGAACACTCTACCCACCATGAGAGTGCGAACACTCTACCCACCATAAGAGTGAGAACACACTACCCACCATGAGAGTGAGAGCACACTACCCACCATGAGAGTGAGAACACTCTACCCACCATGAGAGTGAGAACACTCTACCCACCATGAGAGTGCGAACACTCTACCCACCATAAGAGTGAGAACACACTACCCACCATGAGAGTGAGAACACTCTACCCACCATAAGAGTGAGAACACACTACCCACCATGAGAGTGAGAACACACTACCCACCATGAGAGTGAGAGCACACTACCCACCATGAGAGTGAGAGCACACTACCCACCATGAGAGTGAGAGCACTCTACCCACCATGAGAGTGAGAGCACACTACCCACCATGAGAGTGAGAGCATACTACCCACCATGAGAGTGAGAGCATACTACCCACCATGAGAGTGAGAGCACACTACCCACCATGAGAGTGAGAGCACACTACCCACCATGAGAGTGAGAGCACTCTACCCACCATGAGAGTGAGAGCACACTACCCACCATGAGAGTGAGAGCACTCTACCCACCATGAGAGTGAGAGCACTCTACCCACCATGAGAGTGAGAGCACTCTACCCACCATGAGAGTGAGAACACTCTACCCACCATGAGAGTGAGAGCACTCTACCCACCATGAGAGTGAGAACACTCTACCCACCATGAGAGTGAGAACACACTACCCACCATGAGAGTGAGAACACACTACCCACCATGAGAGTGAGAACACTCTACCCACCATGAGAGTGAGAACACACTACCCACCATGAGAGTGAGAGCACTCTACCCACCATGAGAGTGCGAACATGACCGGAACGTGAAGATACCAACGATAACATCACTGCCCAAAACACTAAGCCCACTACATCTTACTAATCTTTGTACGTACAGGCTATTGACCCATGACTCTCACCTTTACTCCTCACATAATTCTAATTATGTGAGGAGTGAGGGCTATGGTAATTAGCACAGGTTAATCACCATACCCCGTGCTACTTGGATACTTTTTTTCCGAGTAGCTGAATCTAAAAACAACAACCTGTCTCTTCACTTGAGAATGAACCATGTAGGTTCGAAACGTAGTGTAAATTATAATAAGTATAATACATTCCACATTAATTTTTAATTAATTTTCATTCTTTAGTCAACAGGTAAATGTATGGTCGTACAGGTACGATGATGTGTGTGTGTGTGTGTGTGTGTGTGTGTGTGTGTGTGTGTGTGTGTGTGTGTGTGTGTGTGTGTGTGTGTGTGTGTTTCTCCTGCCACTTAACGATGATCCTGCCCCACACACCTGTTCTTCCCACACCTGTCACACAAGACATTAAAATTAGCCTCAAGAGACAAGACTCAAACAACAATGAGGAGCTCGTTAAGAACAAGCAACAGAACCAATAAGAACAAGCGGAAGGCTCAGTCTGTGGGGCTCCAACGGAGCAACAGGTAAGTCTGAGGAAGGGCAGGTGGTACAGGTAAGCCTGAGGATGGGCAGGTGGTACAGGTAAGTCTGAGGATGGGCAGGTGGTACAGGTAAGTCTGAGGATGGGGCAGGTGGTACAGGTAAGCCTGAGGATGGGCAGGTGGTACAGGTAAGTCTGAGGATGGGCAGGTGGTACAGGTAAGTCTGAGGATGGGGCAGGTGATACAGGTAAGCCTGAGGATGGGCAGGTGGTACAGGTAAGTCTGAGGATGGGCAGGTGGTACAGGTAAGTCTGAGGATGGGGCAGGTGGTACAGGTAAGCCTGAGGATGGGCAGGTGGTACAGGTAAGCCTGAGGATGGGCAGGTGGTACAGGTAAGTCTGAGGATGGGCAGGTCGTACAGGTAAGCCTGAGGATGGGCAGGTGGTACAGGTAAGCCTGAGGATGGGGCAGGTGGTACAGGTAAGCCTGAGGATGGGGCAGGTGGTACAGGTAAGCCTGAGGATGGGGCAGGTGGTACAGGTAAGCCTGAGGATGGGGCAGGTGGTACAGGTAAGCCTGAGGATGGGGCAGGTGGTACAGGTAAGCCTGAGGATGAGCAGGTGGTACAGGTAAGCCTGAGGATGGGGCAGGTGGTACAGGTAAGCCTGAGGATGGGCAGGTGGTACAGGTAAGCCTGAGGATGGGGCAGGTGGTACAGGTAAGTCTGAGGATAGGCAGGTGGTACAGGTAAGTCTGAGGATGGGCAGGTGGTACAGGTAAGTCTGAGGATGGGCAGGTGGTACAGGTAAGCCTGAGGATGGGCAGGTGGTACAGGTAAGCCTGAGGATGGGGCAGGTGGTACAGGTAAGTCTGAGGATGGGCAGGTCGTACAGGTAAGCCTGAGGATGGGGCAGGTGGTACAGGTAAGCCTGAGGATGGGGCAGGTGGTACAGGTAAGCCTGAGGATGGGCAGGTGGTACAGGTAAGCCTGAGGATGGGCAGGTCGTACTGGCAGATAAAGTCTCGAGGAATCCCAGAGATAAGACAGACGGGTGATAGCGAAGAAGGTGGCTGCAAGACTGCTCACTCCCGCTTGCTCCTGCTCCTGCTACTGCTGATGTTCTTAAGCTGTTTTGCTGTTTCTCCTCCTTATATTCTAAGCTGCTGCTACCCCCTGATGCTCTAGGTTACCCAGTGACACACATGTGCAGGGAAAGTACCATAACAATGCTACACATGTGCAGGCAGAGTACCATAACAATGCTACACATGTGCAGGCAGGGTACCATAACAATGCTACACATGTGCAGGCAGAGTACCATAACAATGCTGCACATGTGCAGGCAGAGTACCATAACAATGCTACACATGTGCAGGCAGAGTACCATTACAATGCTACACATGTGCAGGCAGAGTACCATAACAATGCTACACATGTGCAGGCAGAGTACCATAACAATGCTACACCTGTGCACCACAAATACCTAATGGGAGACAAGGCCATGGATTCGGAACCTTTCCCTGGTAGCAGTTCCACATGCAGGTGTACAATTGGACCTAGTTCTTAAGATTAATCTTACCGGGGAGGTAACTGGCCTTACATTACTGCGAAGAATAACGTGTAATACGCACACGATTGCTGTCTGTAACGTGATGACTGACGGTCTTGACAAGAAACTTTCAGTAACATAAGGAAACCCAAACCTGGTCCCAAACCTGCACACAGAAATAACATCACATGAGACCAGAAGACATGGCAGGATGTGCAGAATACCCCCGTTGAAAAGCAGAGGTGCAACAGGTACTCTGAGAGAGAACTCTATCAACATCAGAGGCCCGAGACTGTTCAACACGCTTCCACTACACATAAGGGGCATAACTGGCCGACCCCTCACAGTGTTCAAGAGAGAACTGGATAAGCACCTCCAAAGGATACCTGATCAACCAGGCTGTGACTCATACGTCAGGCTGCGAGCAGCCGCGTCTAACAGCCTGGTTGATCAGTCCAGCAACCAGGAGGCCTGGTCGACGACCGGGCCGCGGGGACACTAAGCCCCGGAAGCACCTCAAGGTAACCTCAAGGTAAGGAACGACAATTACAAGGTGAAGCATACAGCAGCGGCTGTCAAACTATCATTCAGACTAGCTAGCTTCACAAAGCTTTCCACACATGGTTGTAAAGAAGTGGCATAGGCTAGTCGAGGTTGGCCCCAGTGGCACGCTTTAAGAAATAACTGCATCTATGTATAGCCTCCAGCCCTCCAGGCGAATTTCATAAAGTCTGAAAATGAAGTTGCGTTTTCCGTAGAGTTTAGTCATTTTTGTGCTACGTAATTTTAATTTTCTGAGGGAATGACGGGTGTGAACGGGAGAGAGACGGGAAAACTGGGAAAGGTAGGAGAGGAGTGTGGGAAGAGTGAGGGGCAGGGTTGAAAGATGGGAGGGGTGAGACGGGGATATTGGACGAGAAAGATGGAGAGAAGGGAGATGATGGGGAGAAGGGTGAAGAGGGAGGGGATGGGGGAGAGAAAAGAGTGGAGATGGGGCGTAGGGGAACCGAGGGGGCGAGACGGAGGAGAATGGGAAGATACAGGGATATAGGAAGAGATATGGGGGGAAACGGAAGAGGCGAGGGTGAGAGGAGTGTGTGTGTGTGTGTGTGTGTGTGTGTGTGTGTGTGTGTGTGTGTGTGTGTGTGTGTGTGTGTGTGTGTGTGTGTGTGTGTGTGTATTCACCTAGTTGTGTTTGTGGGGGTTGAGCTTTGCTCCTATTTATTGCTAGGTAACCAACCCGTTCTCGCACTTGCTTCCAGTCAATATTGGCTTATTTAATAAGTGCATATGTGACATACTAATTGATTGTGAATATTTTAATTTACCTTGAAAAGCTTCATAGAAAACACCGACCTCACCTAACCTTCTTAGTATGCTACGATAAGCATATTATTACTTAACCTATCAACTGTATAGCTTAAGTAATAATTGTAATTAAGAAGCAATAAGATGCTTATCTTAACATACTAAGAAGGTTAGGTGAGGTCGGTGTTTTCTATGAAGCTTTTCAAGGTAAACTAAAATATTCACAATCAATTATTATGTCACATATGCACTTATTAAATAAGCCAATATTGACTGTAAGCAAGTGCGAGAACGGGTTGAGGTAACAGGAGCATTGAGGGTGAAAGAAACTTTGCGCATTTGTTTCTGTCTGGTGCGGGAATCGAACCCGCGTCACAGAATTACGAGTCCTGGGCGCTATCCACCAGGCCCAATGTGTGTGTGTGTGTGTGTGTGTGTGTGTGTGTGTGTGTGTGTGTGTGTGTGTGTGTGTGTGTGTGTGTGTGTGCGTGCGTGCGTGCGTGCGTGTATGTGTGTATGTGTGTGTGTGGTGTGTATGTATGTATGTGTGTGTATGTGTGTGGTGTGTGTGTGGTGTGTATGTATGTATGTGTGTGTGTGTGTGTGTGTGTGTGTGTGTGTGTGTGTGTGTGTGTGTGTGTGTGTGTGTGTGTGTGTGTGTGTGTGTGTGTGCGTGGGTGTGTGTGTATTATAGGCGTGCCTCTCCTTGGCTGGTGAGGAGACATTGAGTTACAAGAAGTGAGTGAACAGGATACGTGGGTGGTGATAAGGCCATCTTATCTCAACTTCAGCCAGCCTCTAACATTACTCTACATATATATGCTTCCTCTCCAAGTCCAGACAATGTTTCACTTGATAATTGCTTCCATCCCGAAAGAGACGTTTCACCTACCACTGGGGTTGGCCTACCTAGGCACTGTATGTAGTTTCCTGGAAGATGGAGAGGACCACAAGATGAACCAAGAGGTGCCGCTGACCAGTACTGAGAGGTGCGGCTGAGCAGTACTGAGAGGTGCGGCTGACCAGTACTGAGAGGTGCGGCTGACCAGTACTGAGAGGTGCGGCTGAGCAGTACTGAGAGGTGCGGCTGAGCAGTACTGAGAGGTGCGGCTGACCAGTACTGAGAGGTGAGGATGTCCAACAGAGCCAGGTGTTAAGATGTGCACACCTGGCCTGCACAAGACAAAGTTTCCAAGAAATATACGACCGGGGAAAGGAAGGGGGGGAGTGGAGAAAGGATAGGGGGATGGGGGGAGAGATAGGGGGGATGGGGGGAGAGATAGGGGGGGATGGGGAGAGAGTTAGGGGGAATGGGGGGGGGAGAATGGATAGGGGGAATGGGGGGGGAGAAAGGATAGGGGGAATGGGGGGGAAAGATAGGGGGGATGGGGAGAGAGATAGGGGGAATGGGGGGGGGGGAGGAAAGGAAGGGGGGGAGAGATAGGGGGGATGGGGGGAGAGATAGGGGGAATGGGGGGGGGAGAGATAGGAGGAATGGGGTGAGGCTGACGTGATGAGTCGTCGCCTAAATGTATTAACTAGGCTGTGGTTGGGGGAGTTGGGAGGAAGGGGTTGAGCTTCAGCGTTTGGGCCCCCATCTGTTAACCTCTCTACCATCTCATATATTACAGGCTCAGTGCGAGAGATGGGAGCAAGCGGTTGTAAGCTGTAGTCAAGATAATTATATATGGACAAATATTCCAATCACTTTTTCCATTATTCTGGTCATAACTGATGATATTGGATCACTGCATCTCGCCTCTGTAAACGCACAGTGATCACATTATGTATAAAAGAACATACCTGGAACACTGTTTATGTGGGACAGACGTAAATCTACATATTTATGTATGTAGGTTAGATCAGTATTTTAAAGGCACTTCAATCACATTCTGTGGTTGACTGTTCAATGACTCACTGAACAGTGATTGACATGTTTAACAGATCTCAACCCCTGTCCATGGAGGACAGAAGAAAATGTATATATGCTGGTTAGCTGCTGTATATCTTAGTCCAGGTACCTTAGTATCACACAGCTGGCTCTTGACACACACTGTGTAACCCTTCATATAGTCTAGGGCAGCTGTATAAATGTCCAGGTACCTTAGTATCACACAGCTGGCTCTTGACACACACTGTGTAACCCTTCATATAGTCTAGGGCAGCTGTATAAATGTCCAGGTACCTTAGTATCACACAGCTGGCTCTTGACACACACTGTGTAACCCTTCATATAGTCTAGGGCAGCTGTATAAATGTCCAGGTACCTTAATATCACACAGCTGGCTCTTGACACACACTATATAACCCTTCATATAGTCTAGGGCAGCTATATCTAGGGCAGCTATATGCAGATGTACCTAAACATGATGATAAAAATCATGTTATCAATAGTTTTATTAAATACTATCGTCAGATATAAAAAGCAATTATAATAAAAATGTAATACCATTATATTATTTTGTTATTAATTACTTAAGAGCCCATATATATAATGTGTGGCACCAGCAGCTAGTTATACATAAAGATTAATTAACTGGACACGCCCCCACATCCTGCGCAAAGGAAGCATCAGAAACAGTGCCACAAGTGCCCAAACAGTGCCACAAGTGCCCAAACAGTGCCACAAGTGCCCAAACAGTGCCACAAGTGCCCAAACAGTACCAAAAGTGCCCAAAGAGTGCTGAAATTGCTCCAAAGTGAGAAGACATAATCATGACCTTGACTCAAGTGTTTGAATCATAAGAACATAATAATTCAGTAAACTGCAGAAGGACTTGTAGTCCATACGAAGCATCTCCCATTTATATCCACCAAAACTCACGAACGTGTCTAACCTACGCTTGAAACAATCAAGTGATCTCACGTCTATTATTTTACCCGGTAATTTGTTCCATAACAACCTTGTTTCAAACCCAGTATTTACTCTGGTCTTTCCTAACTGTAGACTTAAGAACGGTCTGACATTTTTCCATTAAATTGTATATAGGCCTTCGCTTACAGTGAGCCATACAGTGGTGGCTGACAGCTTTACAGAAAAATTTGAAACACGTGGAGAAGTGTAATATATAAATTATAATCATACTATTATATACAAAATGGGGTTTATCTTCGTTAAATCTGAATATATCCAGTATAGTATTTTGTAGGTGGTGGTCATATCCCTGGAAACACAATCCGAAACTGTCTATTTCTCGCTTGTTACAACTTGTAATAAAGTTGTTACATCTTGGCTTAACGTGTTTATGACGTATTAGAACGTTGTTACAACTTGCTATATTGGTTGTTATAACTGGTTAGGAAGTGTTAAAACTTGTTCGAACGTTGTAGCAACGTCGTAGTTTCGGTGTGTTTGGCGGGTATTCTATGAGACTGCTCTGCCCTTGAGGCGTGATGTTTAATTAAACCTTTCCTGAAGACGCATCTTACAGCTCAAGGTGTCGGCTAACTCCTTCACAGGTACAAGCTCCCTGTGAGGAGTCCCTCTGGCGCTGACACACTCCACACTTGGACGTGTATGTTGCCATTAATGAGTGTGTGTTTTAATACTCACTCTCTCAAAGTACATTCTCATGAAATAAATGAGTCTCTAGGAATAGTGTGTGTGTGTGGCCTCAGATAAGCTGAGGTAGGATAATAGCTCTTGCTTGCAGTTTCACTATGTCATTCGACACCCCTTATGAACCCTAATCTTAATAAAATAAAGAGAGAGATAATATGATCCAAACATACAAAATACTCGGTGGCGATGAAACGGATACGAGACAGGATGTTTAGGTTATAGGGCAAAGTAAGGAGAAGACTTGCAAGGAAGCTAGACCCAGATAAGCCTCAGGGACGCGAGGCAACACGTGTTCACTATAAGGGCGCTACGGAACTGTTCCCAACTACAAGGGCAAACACTCCACACTACCCCCATCCATAATTTTAAAACCAGGCTAGAAGCAAAGGTGCCAAAGGGAGCCGGTCGGCCGAGCGGACAGTAAGCTGGACTTGTGATCCTGTGGTCCTTGGTTCGATCCGAGGCGCCTGCGAGAAACAATGGGCAGAGTTTCTTTCACCCTATGCCCCTGTTACCTAGCAGTAAATAGGTACCTGGGAGTTAGTCAGCTGTCACGGGCTGCTTCCTGGGGGGTGGAGGCCTGGTCGAGGACCGGGCCGCGGGGACACAAAAAAAGCCCCGAAATCATCTCAAGATAACCTCAAGATAGCCACTGCCCGAGACGACCAGAAGTTGGAAACGCTGTGACCAAATGCTGAAGGTGGCTCCTGCCAAGTGTGTGTGGTAAGAACTACCAGGTGAAGAACACACACACACACACACATCTCACGCCCGCATTGCCCCCGTGCTCCCCGCCCACGGAGGAAGGCGGGGAGCGGGCGGGCTCAGTGACCCGCGAGCGAGGCGATGGCCAATGAGGCGCACACCAACAACACAACCCTGACGAGCCAGGTCTTCTGGAGCGTCTTCTGGAGCTCCTTGTCCTGTTTACTCTGGAGCCGCTACCTCAACCCCTGCCCCGTCCCCGCCCGCCCGCCACACCCAAACTCTTAGTATTAATAATATAAACCAATAATCACATACACACACACTTTTCTTCAATAGGAAATCCTTTGGAAGGAATTTATCAGGGGAAAGTGCCAAGCCATTACGACTATATAGCACTTGGACTGGGGTCAGGATAAGGATTTGGGATGGAACGGGGAGGGAAGGAATGGTGCCCAACCACTTGGACGGTCGGGGATTGAACACCGACCTGCATGAAGCGAGACCGTCGCTCTACCCGCCAAACACACACCGAAACTACGACGTTGGTACAACGTTCGAACAAGTTTTAACACCTCCTAACCAATTATAACAACCAATATAGCAAGTTGTAACAACGTTCTAATACGTCATAAACACGTTAAGCCAAGATGTAACAGCTTTATTACAAGTTGTAACAAGCGGAAAATAGAGACAGTTTCGGTTTGTGTTTCCAGGGTACTGTCCAGCCCAAGTGGGAGGGTGAATCCTTAGGAGCCGTGATGAGAATTCCAACCTATGCTCAGGGTATTCTAGGCACTGACCATGTCCAGGCCTAGAATACTAGGCCACGACATGGTCAACAGGACTGCAACCTGGGATTCAATTGAATCCTCAAAAGTTCCAGAGACTTTCACAAAAGCTGAACCAGGGGTTCAGTGAAGAACCCCTTCAGTTCAGTGAACCAGTGAAGAGCAGAGGTGCCATAGGCACAATCAGAGAACACTGTATAAACATCAGACGTCCGCGGTTGTTCAACATCCTCCCAGCAAGCATAAGAAATATTGCCGGAACAACCGTGGACATTTTCAAGAGGAAACTAGATTTATTCCTCCAAGGAGTGCCGGACCAACCGGGCTGTGGTGGGTATGTGGGCCTGCGGGCCGCTCCAAGCAACAGCCTGGTGGACCAAACTCTCACAAGTCAAGCCTGGCCTCGGGCCGGGCTTGGGGAGTAGAAGAACTCCCAGAACCCCATCAACCAGGTATCAACCAGGGGTTTACCCCCCCCCCCCCCCCGCCTGCGCTCTGACCTATTCTACCTCTACCTCTTCAATGCACAATGACATCCCATTAACGTGATGTGTTAATGAGACAATGTGCACTTTCTTTACTGTCAGAATAGTAAAAAAAAATAATGAAATTGACTGTGAAATGGTGGAAAAGGGTTTAAACAAGAACTAAAATATAGACAAGAGAAAAAATGTCCGACATCCTGTATACCAATGGACTGCGGGTTGAGGGGCCGAGCCCACGAGCTGAAGTTCAATCCTGGCAAGCACACACACACAGATTACTACACAACCAGTATATCTCCTGTCTAACACGGGCAAAATTGGCAAATATAAAAGTACTCAGGAATCTGAAAACTCAAGCTTTTAGTACCTTATTGATTACCTATATGAGAGTATTCAGCCCCAGCATACAGTATTCAGGCCCCCTGTGTGCACACCTGCAGGTGGTTGTATGCACACCTGCAGGTGGTTGTATGCACAGCTGTGGGTGGCTGTATGCACACCTGCAGGTGGTTGTATGCACACCTGCAGGGGGTAGGCTAGTGGGATCACTGTATGCACACCTGCAGGTGGTAGGCTAGTGGGATCACCGTATGCACACCTGTAGGTGGTAAGCTAGTGGGATCACTGTATGCACACCTGCAGGTGGTAGGCTAGTGGGATCACTGTATGCACACCTGTAGGTGGTAGGCTAGTGGGATCACCGTATGCACACCTGTAGGTGGTAAGCTAGTGGGATCACTGTATGCACACCTGCAGGTGGTAGGCTAGTGGGATCACTGTATGCACACCTGCAGGTGGTAAGCTAGTGGGATCACTGTATGCACACCTGTAGGTGGTAAGCTAGTGGGATCACTGTATGCACACCTGCAGGTGGTAGGCTACTGGGATCATTGTATGCACACCTGCAGGTGGTAAGCTAGTGGGATCACTGTATGCACACCTGTAGGTGGTAAGCTAGTGGGATCACTGTATGCACACCTGCAGGGGGTAGGCTAGTGGGATCACTGAATGCACACCTGTAGGTGGTAGGCTAGTGGGATCACTGTATGCACACCTGCAGGGGGTAGGCTAGTGGGATCACTGTATGCACACCTGCAGAGGGTAGGCTAGTGGGATCACTGTATGCACACCTGCAGGTGGTAAGCTAGTGGGATCACTGTATGCACACCTGCAGGTGGTAGGCTAGTGGGATCACTGTATGCACACCTGCAGAGGGTAGGCTAGTGGGATCACTGTATGCACACCTGCAGAGGGTAGGCTAGTGGGATCACTGTATGCACACCTGCAGAGGGTAGGCTAGTGGGATCACTGTATGCACACCTGCAGAGGGTAGGCTAGTGGGATCACTGTATGCACACCTGCAGGTGGTAGGCTAGTGGGATCACTGTATGCACACCTGCAGGTGGTAGGCTAGTGGGATCACTGTATGCACACCTGCAGGGGGTAGGCAGATGGAGACACAAATGGAGTTCATGTGGAAGGGATGGGGCTCTGGTGGGAAAGGGGAGGGAAAGGCATGATGTTACTGCATCAGCCGTCAATCAATCAACACATCCAAGACACAAGACTGTCAGCTGGAGGCAGTGTAGCAGCCAGCACAGGAGACCCTGGCTCCTACACACCGCACATACACCACCACCAATGGAGGACGGTGGTAAGTGCTCTATATGATAACTCTTCGAATACAATCGACTTGAGAATGGTCCAGGACGGACCGAAACGTCGTCGTCCCTTCACCTTCTAGTGTGTGGTCTGGTCAAACTACTTCAGCCACGTTATTGTGACTCATCGCCTGCAACTCTTCGAAATATGTTCCACAAATTACGAAAATTATAACGTTGGATTAGGCCTAATTTGAGTTGTGTGACACCTTTCCCCAAGACCCGGAACCTCAGGACTCCGAATCCCGAGCGCTGTCCACTCAGCCGTCAGTACGTCCATGGAGTAAGTTTACCCTAGACGCTCTACACCGTCGTCCGGTAAACCATCGTCCTGACGGGAAAACCTGTCCTCTCACTTCGCCTTTATAACAATATCAAGCAATCCACTAAAAATGCAATTATTAAGAATTGAAAGCAGTGCAATAATGACGTTTTCAATGGGGCGGCGGCCTGGATATGTGAGGCAGGTTACATGAATTCGTGCGCTTCTGGTTAGTCAGAACAGTTGTATTTTTAACGGAGTGGAGAAATCGAAAGATCGCGGTGGAAATCCTCACACCCGAGCCCCTCAGAGTGTGGAAACATCTTTTCCACTGTGGCAGCGAGCGGCGGCGGCGGCGTGGGAAAGACCAGGTCTTTGGGGCTGGCTCCTCTCCCACCTATCTGATGGAACCTATATTTTTATCATCCACATCCCGAAAAACAGTTGAAAAGTGTAAGAGGTGAAGGTATAAGGTATAAGGCAGGCTCTTCCCACTACTCCCCCCCCCCCTCTCCCACGTACTGGACGGTACTGGAGTTCGTCCATACTGCCCCCCCCACCCAGGTGGTGGGGGGTGGGGGTGGGGGGCAGTATGGACGAACTCCAGTACAGTATGGACGATGAATAGTGGGGGGGCAACTCCCCCCCACTATTCATAACCCCGGCCCCCCTCTCCCTCACACACGGCTCTACAAAGGTGCTTTTTGTCGTGGTTGCTGATTCTGTGACGGGAAGAGTCCAGAGACGGGAAGAGTCCAGTGACGGGAAGAGTCCAGTGACGGGAAGAGTCCAGTGACGGGAAGAGTCCAGAGACGGGAAGAGTCCAGTGACGGGAAGAGTCCAGTGACGGGAAGAGTCCAGAGACGGGAAGAGTCCAGACACGGGAAGAGTCCAGAGACGGGAAGAGTCCAGTGACGG
The DNA here is from genome assembly GCF_040958095.1 of Procambarus clarkii. NCBI lineage: Eukaryota > Metazoa > Arthropoda > Malacostraca > Decapoda > Cambaridae > Procambarus > Procambarus clarkii. Next base: position 18,982,260 of record NC_091211.1, read on the forward strand.
GAAGAGTCCAGTGACTGGAAGAGTCCAGAGACGGGAAGAGTCCAGTGACGGGAAGAGTCCAGAGACGGGAAGAGTCCAGTGACGGGAAGAGTCCAGTGACTGGAAGAGTCCAGAGACGGGAAGAGTCCAGTGACGGGAAGTCCAGACACGGGAAGAGTCCAGTGACGGGAAGAGTCCAGAGACGGGAAGTCCAGACACGGGAAGAGTCCAGTGACGGGAAGAGTCCAGTGACTGAAAGAGTCCAGAGACGGGAAGAGTCCAGTGACGGGAAGTCCAGACACGGGAAGAGTCCAGTGACGGGAAGAGTCCAGAGACGGGAAGAGTCCAGTGACGGGAAGTCCAGACACGGGAAGAGTCCAGTGACGGGAAGAGTCCAGTGACGGGAAGAGTCCAGTGACGGGAAGAGTCCAGACACGGGAAGAGTCCAGTGACGGGAAGAGTCCAGAGACGGGAAGAGTCCAGTGACGGGAAGTCCAGAGACGGGAAGAGTCCAGTGACGGGAAGAGTCCAGAGACGGGAAGAGTCCAGTGACGGGAAGTCCAGACACGGGAAGAGTCCAGTGACGGGAAGAGTCCAGAGACGGGAAGAGTCCAGTGACGGGAAGAGTCCAGTGACGGGAAGAGTCCAGTGACGGGAAGAGTCCAGAGACGGGAAGAGTCCAGAGACGGGAAGAGTCCAGTGACGGGAAGAGTCCAGAGACGGGAAGAGTCCAGAGACGGGAAGAGTCCAGTGACGGGAAGAGTCCAGTGACGGGAAGAGTCCAGAGACGGGAAGAGTCCAGTGACGGGAAGAGTCCAGAGACGGGAAGAGTTACGCGTGAAGGCAACATAATATATTATAAAGCCCATAAAAACAAAGCTAATTAGGCTAAAACAAAGGCGACGAATAAAACAAGTGAGATTAAGATAAGAAAACAACACCGAGCTAAGAAAGACCACACCACCAACTTGTGGGAACAATGAGTCTTGGCAGATGACTGCCAGCATCCTCAGAGGGGAGGGGGGGGGCGTCAGGTGAGGGGAGAGGGACGCGTGAGGGGAGGGGAGGGGGCGCGACAGGTGAGGGGAGGGTGACTCATATCTTCATATGTAGATAAGATAGAGGCCAGGAGGCTCAGGAACCTGTACACCACAGGGGGGAGTGCCTGTGGCTGAGTAGACGGCGCTTGGGACTCGTAATCCTAGGGTTCAGATTCGATCCCCGGGGATGGCGGAAAACAAATAGGCAGTTTCTTTCTCCCTGATGCCCCTGTTACCTAGCAGTAAATAGGTACCTGGGAGTTAGAGAGCTGTTACGGAGCTGCTTCCTGTGTGTGTGTGTGTATGTGTGTATGTGTGTGTGTGTGTGTGTGTGTGTGTGTGTGTGTGTGTGTGTGTGTGTGTGTGTGTGTGTGTGTGTGTGTGTGTGTGTGTGTGTGTGTGTGTGTGTGTGTGTGTGTGTGTGTGTGTGTGTGTTTGTGTGTGTGTGTGTGTGTGTGTGTGTGTGTGTGTGTGTGTGTGTGTGTGTGTACTCACCTAATTGTGCTTGCGGGGGTTGAGCTTTGGCTCTTTGGTCCCGCCTCTCAACCGTCAATCAACAAGTGTGCAGGTTCCTGAGGCTATTGGGCTCAGTTCATTATGTGTGTGTGTGTGTGTGTGTGTGTGTGTGTGTGTGTGTGTGTGTGTGTGTGTGTGTGTGTGTGTGTGTGTGTGTGTGTGTGTGTGTGTGTGTGAGAGAGAAAAAAAAGTTAATTGACAGTTGAGAGGCGGGGGGAAAGAGGTGAAGCACAACCCCCGCCAGCAGCACAAGGAGCGTACAGCGTGGTGGGAGTAGCAGTGTCTCCCGCCACACCACCACCATCTTGCTCTGGTGAACACCAACACGCCGTCAACAAGTGCCGCCACGACCTGATAGTGGCGCACGCACGCTTTTGTTTCTTATTTTTTGTATTAACATATTAGGTACATGTGCATGTGTACAGCTGCCCTACACTATATGAAGGGGAGTACAGTGTGTCAAAAAAGCTAGCTACGTGATACTAAAAGTCCCCATCACACAGGCTGGTTAGTCATACAGAGGCATGTGATCAGTAGTCTGCACTGGCAGACTCTGGGTGCATTATGAGGATATCATCATCAACACAAGAGTGAATAACATAATTGCAAAGCTCCAGGTACCTCATGCCAACGGGTCTGAAAGGTCTGATAACTGGGCATTTGGTGATGTAGTCTGGGAGATCATGCCGCAGTTCCTGCTCACAGAGTTTGCACCTGGAGTGCTCAGGATTGGGAGATCCGTCACTTGCAGCCACCTGCCACAGGTAACGGTAACCCAACCTGATCCTGGCAACCACTGTGTCGCACAGTCTGGTGGACGTTTTGTGCTGCCCATAGATGTAGGTTTCAGATCCGAACAAATCATAACTTTTATACTAGTTCTTTCAGGTCGTTGGGAGTCAGTAAGTTCTTTCCTATCAGATCTGAATGTTTGGACCAATACAGTTTTGACAGCAGAGATGGGGATACCTAGATCTAATTTAACTTCATCTTTGTTGCATGCTAATTTGGCTGCAATGTCTGTCTCATTATGATGGGTTATATTTATGTGTGAAGGTATCCATACAAAGGCGATTCAAGACCCTTTGCTCCGTGCAGGAACAAAGGGTCATTTATAATTGGTAGTATGAGGTTCTTGCTGTCGATCTTCCAGGAGAAGCTTTCGATTGCTTGAAGAGCAGACTTTGAATCACAAAATATTCCTCGTCCAATTTTTTTTTAATGTACTGGTAGCTAGTTGTAATGCTGCTACTTCTGCTTGTGTGGAGGTCAGCCAGTTGTTTAACCTGACACTGCAACAATCAAACCCATAAACATAGGTTTTAGGTCTGAACAAATCATAGCTTTTTTTATACTGGTGCTTTCAGGTCGATGGGAGTCAGTAATTTCTTTCCTATCAGACCTGAGTGTTTGGAACAATATAGTTTTGAGAGCAGAGATGGGGATGCTGACCACCACAAGCAAGACTCAACCCCTGGGAATAACACACCAAAGATTCTCAACTCGTCACACTACTGTTCTGCTACTCAACTGCTCAACTCCACAGCAACCCCTGCAGTTAACTAACCAGGGCCACGATTCATCAAACATTTATGCAACCAATTACGAAACCTATGCATCTTATCTTAATGATGGCAGTTGTGTTTACATTTATTAAACTGGTTAGAAGTGGCGAAGCATTAAGAGTTTGTCTATGACTAATAACCTCGGGTTAAGATGTTTCGAAACTCGTGAACTGTTTAATAACAAACAAAGTCACGAAGATTAAGCAGAGATGCACAGGTTTCGTCAGGGATTCAAAATTTGTTATTTCATTTCTAAACTGACCGTCGCCTAGGTTAACTTGTTAAAAGTTTAACTTGTTTTGTGTCGTGTAACAATTGACAATGTATATATGTATATATATATATGTCGTACCTAGTAGCCAGAACGCACTTCTCAGCCTACTATGCAAGGCCCGATTTGCCTACTAGGCCAAGTTTTCATGAATTAATTGTTTTTCGACTACCTAACCTACCTAACCTAACCTAACTTTTTCGGGTACCTAACCTAACCAATAAAGATAGGTTAGGTTAGGTTAGGTCGGGTTGGTTAGGTTCGGTCATATATCTAAGTTAATTTTAACTCCAATAAAAAAAAATTGACCTCATACATAATGAAATGGGTACCTTTATCATTTCATAAGCAAAAAATTAGAGAAAATATATTAATTCAGGAAAACTTGGCTTATTAGGCAAATCGGGCCTTGTATAGTAGGCCGAGAAGTGCGTTCTGGCTATTAGGTACATATATATATATATATATATATATATATATATATATATATATATATATATATATATATATATATATATATATATATATAGATGAACAACCCACCGGGTTTTCTTCCTATTCGGGAGTGTTGTACATTCTGCTATGGCGGTATGTCCACTCACAATATGAGTGGCGCTGCCCAATAAACTCCCCCCTCGGGGCAAAATTTAAAATTTCATATATATTATATATATATATATATATATATATATATATATATATATATATATATATATATATATATATAATATATATATATATATATAATATATATATATATATATATATATATATATATATATATATATATATATATATATATATATATATATATATATATATGAGCATGGCGCTTGGTGAGGAGAGTAACGGTAGTGGGCCGGTGGAAGGGGACTGTGGAATGGTCACACCCGCTGCTCTCCCACCCATGGGAAAGACCTGACCCCCACCGACCAAACACAGGACCTGACCTAATCTCCCCCAAACCTCAACAACCCCTTTGACCGCTCCTCTCTCTCGTCCCTCCTCCCTCTCGTTACAGTGACACGCGGGAGCCCGACCCGCGGTGAGTTTCACCATAATGTTTCATCCACACCATCACCAGTCTTCTGCCAGACTATACCCCTGACACCATCCACCATCACTCTCCACACGATTTTCCATTTGTCAACTGAATACAAATACTCAAAATGAACACCTTCAGACCTACAACCATGATGACCCCAAGACCCCCCCCCCACTCAGTCACCAGTCTATTTGATCTTGTTTATATTTGCAGCACAGGAGTAAGTTTAGAAAACACCTGGGTACAGTGTGTAACAGTACAGGTTGTTGTGGTAGTAGACATGACCTAGGCACACATCACCAGCAGCTCCCTGGGCCACACATCACCAGCAGCTCCCTGAGCCACACATCACCAGCAGCTCCCTGAGCCACACATCACCAGCAGCTCCCTGAGCCACACATCACCAGCAGCTCCCTGAGCCACACATCACCAGCAGCTCCCTGTGCCACACATCACCAGCAGCTCCCTGAGCCACACATCACCAGCAGCTCCCTGAGCCACACATCACCAGCAGCTCACTGAGCCACACATCACCAGCAGCTCCCTGGGCCACACATCACCAGCAGCTCACTGAGCCACACATCACCAGCAGCTCCCTGGGCCACACATCACCAGCAGCTCACTGAGCCACACATCACCAGCAGCTCACTGAGCCACACATCACCAGCAGCTCACTGAGCCACACATCACCAGCAGCTCACTGAGCCACACATCACCAGCAGCTCCCTGAGCCACACATCACCAGCAGCTCCTTGTGCCACACATCACCAGCAGCTCCCTGGGTCACACATCACCAGCAGCTCCCTGAGCCACACATCACCAGCAGCTCCCTGGGTCACACATCACCAGCAGCTCCCTGGGCCACACATCACCAGCAGCTCCCTGGGCCACACATCACCAGCAGCTCCTTGTGCCACACATCACCAGCAGCTCCCTGGGTCACACATCACCAGCAGCTCCCTGAGCCACACATCACCAGCAGCTCCCTGGGCCACACATCACCAGCAGGTCCCTGGGCCACACATCACCAGCAGCTCCCTGAGCCACACATCACCAGCAGCTCCCTGAGCCACACATCACCAGCAGCTCCCTGAGCCACACATCACCAGCAGCTCCCTGAGCCACACATCACCAGCAGCTCCCTGAGCCACACATCACCAGCAGCTCCCTGGGCCACACATCACCAGCAGCTCACTGAGCCACACATCACCAGCAGCTCCTTGTGCCACACATCACCAGCAGCTCCCTGGGCCACACATCACCAGCAGCTCCCCGAGCCACACATCACCAGCAGCTCCCTGAGCCACACATCACCAGCAGCTCCCTGAGCCACACATCACCAGCAGCTCCCTGAGCCACACATCACCAGCAGCTCCCTGAGCCACACATCACCAGCAGCTCCCTGAGCCACACATCACCAGCAGCTCCCTGAGCCACACATCACCAGCAGCTCCCTGAGCCACACATCACCAGCAGCTCCCTGAGCCACACATCACCAGCAGCTCCCTGAGCGAGGTCATTCTTCAGCCGGCCTCCACCGTGTGCTAAAGGCGCCACGCCCGAGCCTACACCAGCAGTAATCACCTTCACATTTCTTACGGTTGCTAAGCTAAGCCTTCTAGTGTGGGTGGTAGCGCAGCCGACACCTTCTCCTGCCCCGTGGCAGATACTTAGTGCAAAACTTGATTCAGTTTCCTCGTAGCGACACACGGGCGACCGCCAGTCCTGGCCGAGCTGGGTCTTTGTCAGGGAGTCTTTCATTAGCTATTGAATTAAGAGGGACAATAGGGAGGGCACCGGGACCCAGGATCCTAGCCGCCACGGCTCTCTTTATCTGCCCTGGCTTTCTCTTTATCTCTCCCCCCCCTCCCTCCCTCCTCCCTCATCTCTTCTACACAGCTGCCTCTCTCTCTCTCTCTCTCTCTCTCTCTCTCTCTCTCTCTCTCTCTCTCTCTCTCTCTCTCTCTCTCTCTCTCTCTCTCTCTCTCTCTCTCTCTCTCTCTCTCCCCCTCCCATTTAAGTGTTTTCTTTGACATTTACTCAGATTTCTTTAGAATGTCCTACCTGTCTTTACCACCAATTACATCTGACACTGGTTCAGATGTTCCCTTATTCCTTTTTTACAGTTGTCACCTACACTACCAGTTGTCACCTACACTACCAGTTGTCACCTACACTACCAGTTGTCACCTACACTACCAGTCGTCACCTACACTACCAGTCGTCACCTACACTACCAGTCGTCACCTACACTACCAGTCGTCACCTACACTACCAGTCGTCACCTACACTACCAGTCGTCACCTACACTACCAGTTGTCACCTACACTACCAGTCGTCACCTACACTACCAGTCGTCACCTACACTACCAGTTGTCACCTACACTACCAGTCGTCACCTACACTACCAGTCGTCACCTACACTACCAGTTGTCACCTACACTACCAGTCATCACCTACACTACCAGTCATCACCTACACTACCAGTCATCACCTACACTACCAGTCATCACCTACACTACCAGTCATCACCTACACTACCAGTCATCACCTACACTACCAGACCATCAAACATAAGGCCATAATGGAAAAAAGAGACTGGCCAAACTTGAATAAATCCCGTATACACTTCTTATTGGTCAATTCCCAATTAACGGTGAAGTGTGGAAAATGTGTCACCGGATCCGACCACAACGGGTGCGGGACACAGGCGACACCCCTGAATATTCATACAGGATGAGGGAGGTCATGGGGAGGAATGATGGGGGAACAACACGAGTGTGAGTGAGTGAGTGAGTGAATGAAAGAGTGAGAGAGAGAGTGAGAGAGAGAGAGAGAGTGAGAGAGAGAGAGAGAGAGAGAGAGAGAGAGAGAGAAAGAGAGAGAGAGAGAGAGAGAGAGAGAGAGAGAGAGAGAGAGAGAGAGAGAGAGAGAGAGAGAGAGAGAGAGAGAGAGAGAGAGAGAGAGAGTGAGAGTGAGAGTGAGAGTGAGAGTGAGAGAGAGAGAGAAAGAGATAGAGAGAGAGACACAGACAGACAGACTTATGACCACAGTTTCATTAATGGCGTTATTACTCTCCTCTTATACACCAACCCATCCTCCTGTTCTCACCGTACTCTGAGTAGCTATGTGCACGGTCGTACATACATAGACATAATGGACAATTACATAGTAGGATTTGGTACTATTCACTTTAAGAGAATCCGAAAAAATAAAGATACAAATCAAATGTAAATATTCCTAGGCCTAGTATAGCACATATATGTACTATATTAGACTTAAGTCAGCGAGAATTAGGCCTAGGATGGTTAGGTTTTATTAGCAAAAATACAAAACCTTTTCCAGATTGTCCAAAATCAATAGTAACAAATTCAACTTTTCTAATTGTCGTTACTTCATTATATATATGACGGTCTACATCGTTACCATCTTGAGGTTATCTTGAGATGATTTCGGGGCTCAGCGTCCCCGCGGCCCGGTCCCCGACCAGGCCTCCTTTTTGTTACACACCCCCAGGAAGCAACCCGTAGCAGTTGTCTAACTTCAAGGTACCTATTTACTGCTAGGTAACAAGGGCATAGGGGTGAAAGAATCATTTTGCCCCATTTGTCTCTGCCTCCACCGGGGATCGAACCCGAGGGTAGTACTATAAGCACTATCTAAACAGGAGGATGAGCTGATATATACACACACACTCCGTACACAGTTTCATACGCAGATATTACGGGCTCACCATAGCCGGTGCTACTTGGAACTTGTTCCGAGTAGCTGAATCTATAACAACAACAACATACACAGATATGATAAAGCACAATAGGCTCAGGAACCTGTACATCAGTTCATTGTCAGTTAAGAGGCGGGACCAATGAGCCGTAGCTCAACCGGGCAAACACCATTCGGCAAGTACGCGCGCGCGCGCACGCCATAACTATGAAGTAGAAGTGTTTAAAGGAGTAAGAACATATTGGAGTTATTTTAGCGTGTGGTGAGGCGCGGCGACCCGTCAGCCCCCAGTACACGCGCTACAAGCTACTCTGGTCAGAGTAGGGGCGCTTCCTCACACCACGGCGTGCGCCCCCTCACAACACGGCGTGCGCCCCTCACAACACGGCGTGCGTCCCCTCACAACACGGCGTGCGCCCCCTCACAACACGGCGTGCGTCCCCTCACAACACGGCGTGCGTCCCCTCACAACACGGCGTGCGCCCCCTCACAACACGGCGTGCGTCCCCTCACAACACGGCGTGCGCCCCCTCACAACACGGCGTGCGTCCCCTCACAACACGGCGTGCGTCCCCTCACAACACGGCGTGCGCCCCCTCACAACACGGCGTGCGCCCCCTCACAACACGGCGTGCGTCCCCTCACAACACGGCGTGCGTCCCCTCACAACACGGCGTGCGTCCCCTCACAACACGGCGTGCGTCCCCTCACAACACGGCGTGCGTCCCCTCACAACACGGCGTGCGTCCCCTCACAACACGGCGTGCGTCCCCTCACAACACGGCGTGCGTCCCCTCACAACACGGCGTGCGTCCCCTCACAACACGGCGTGCGTCCCCTCACAACACGGCGTGCGTCCCCTCACAACACGGCGTGCGTCCCCTCACAACACGGCGTGCGTCCCCTCACAACACGGCGTGCGTCCCCTCACAACACGGCGTGCGTCCCCTCACAACACGGCGTGCGTCCCCTCACAACACTGGGCGGTGGAGCACAGTGGAGCGTACACCGGGCGGTGGAGGAGTGAGAGTAAGACGTATATACACCGTGGGGTGAAGGGAGAGTACAGACGTATATACACCGTGGGGTGAAGGGAGAGTACAGACGTATATACACCGTGGGGTGAAGGGAGAGTACAGACGTATATACACCGTGGGGTGAAGGGAGAGTACAGACGTATATACACCGTGGGGTGAAGGGAGAGTACAGACGTATATACACCGTGGGGTGAAGGGAGAGTACAGACGTATATACACCGTGGGGTGAAGGGAGAGTACAGACGTATATACACCGTGGGGTGAAGGGAGAGTACAGACGTATATACACCGTGGGGTGAAGGGAGAGTACAGACGTGTATACACCGTGGGGTGAAGGGAGAGTACAGACGTATATACACCGTGGGGTGAAGGGAGAGTACAGACGTGTATACACCGTGGGGTGAAGGGAGAGTACAGACGTGTATACACCGTGGGGTGAAGGGAGAGTACAGACGTATATACACCGTGGGGTGAAGGGAGAGTACAGACGTATATACACCGTGGGGTGAAGGGAGAGTACAGACGTATATACACCGTGGGGTGAAGGGAGAGTACAGACGTGTATACACCGTGGGGTGAAGGGAGAGTACAGACGTGTATACACCGTGGGGTGAAGGGAGAGTACAGACGTGTATACACCGTGGGGTGAAGGGAGAGTACAGACGTATATACACCGTGGGGTGAAGGGAGAGTACAGACGTGTATACACCGTGGGGTGAAGGGAGAGTACAGACGTATATACACCGTGGGGTGAAGGGAGAGTACAGACGTGTATACACCGTGGGGTGAAGGGAGAGTACAGACGTATATACACCGTGGGGTGAAGGGAGAGTACAGACGTGTATACACCGTGGGGTGAAGGGAGAGTACAGACGTATATACACCGTGGGGTGAAGGGAGAGTACAGACGTATATACACCGTGGGGTGAAGGGAGAGTACAGACGTATATACACCGTGGGGTGAAGGGAGAGTACAGACGTATATACACCGTGGGGTGAAGGGAGAGTACAGACGTGTATACACCGTGGGGTGAAGGGAGAGTACAGACGTATATACACCGTGGGGTGAAGGGAGAGTACAGACGTATATACACCGTGGGGTGAAGGGAGAGTACAGACGTGTATACACCGTGGGGTGAAGGGAGAGTACAGACGTATATACACCGTGGGGTGAAGGGAGAGTACAGACGTATATACACCGTGGGGTGAAGGGAGAGTACAGACGTATATACACCGTGGGGTGAAGGGAGAGTACAGACGTATATACACCGTGGGGTGAAGGGAGAGTACAGACGTGTATACACCGTGGGGTGAAGGGAGAGTACAGACGTATATACACCGTGGGGTGAAGGGAGAGTACAGACGTATATACACCGTGGGGTGAAGGGAGAGTACAGACGTATATACACCGTGGGGTGAAGGGAGAGTACAGACGTATATACACCGTGGGGTGAAGGGAGAGTACAGACGTATATACACCGTGGGGTGAAGCGGAGAGTACAGACGTATATACACCGTGGGGTGAAGGGAGAGTACAGACGTATATACACCGTGGGGTGAAGGGAGAGTACAGACGTATATACACCGTGGGGTGAAGGGAGAGTACAGACGTATATACACCGTGGGGTGAAGGGAGAGTACAGACGTATATACACCGTGGGGTGAAGGGAGAGTACAGACGTATATACACCGTGGGGTGAAGGGAGAGTACAGACGTATATACACCGTGGGGTGAAGGGAGAGTACAGACGTATATACACCGTGGGGTGAAGGGAGAGTACAGACGTATATACACCGTGGGGTGAAGGGAGAGTACAGACGTATATACACCGTGGGGTGAAGGGAGAGTACAGACGTATATACACCGTGGGGTGAAGGGAGAGTACAGACGTATATACACCGTGGGGTGAAGGGAGAGTACAGACGTATATACACCGTGGGGTGAAGGGAGAGTACAGACGTATATACACCGTGGGGTGAAGGGAGAGTACAGACGTATATACACCGTGGGGTGAAGGGAGAGTACAGACGTATATACACCGTGGGGTGAAGGGAGAGTACAGACGTATATACACCGTGGGGTGAAGGGAGAGTACAGACGTATATACACCGTGGGGTGAAGGGAGAGTACAGACGTATATACACCGTGGGGTGAAGGGAGAGTACAGACGTATATACACCGTGGGGTGAAGGGAGAGTACAGACGTATATACACCGTGGGGTGAAGGGAGAGTACAGACGTATATACACCGTGGGGTGAAGGGAGAGTACAGACGTATATACACCGTGGGGTGAAGGGAGAGTACAGACGTATATACACCGTGGGGTGAAGGGAGAGTACAGACGTATATACACCGTGGGGTGAAGGGAGAGTACAGACGTATATACACCGTGGGGTGAAGGGAGAGTACAGACGTATATACACCGTGGGGTGAAGGGAGAGTACAGACGTATATACACCGTGGGGTGAAGGGAGAGTACAGACGTATATACACCGTGGGGTGAAGGGAGAGTACAGACGTATATACACCGTGGGGTGAAGGGAGAGTACAGACGTATATACACCGTGGGGTGAAGGGAGAGTACAGACGTATATACACCGTGGGGTGAAGGGAGAGTACAGACGTATATACACCGTGGGGTGAAGGGAGAGTACAGACGTATATACACCGTGGGGTGAAGGGAGAGTACAGACGTATATACACCGTGGGGTGAAGGGAGAGTACAGACGTATATACACCGTGGGGTGAAGGGAGAGTACAGACGTATATACACCGTGGGGTGAAGGGAGAGTACAGACGTATATACACCGTGGGGTGAAGGGAGAGTACAGACGTATATACACCGTGGGGTGAAGGGAGAGTACAGACGTATATACACCGTGGGGTGAAGGGAGAGTACAGACGTATATACACCGTGGGGTGAAGGGAGAGTACAGACGTATATACACCGTGGGGTGAAGGGAGAGTACAGACGTATATACACCGTGGGGTGAAGGGAGAGTACAGACGTATATACACCGTGGGGTGAAGGGAGAGTACAGACGTATATACACCGTGGGGTGAAGGGAGAGTACAGACGTATATACACCGTGGGGTGAAGGGAGAGTACAGACGTATATACACCGTGGGGTGAAGGGAGAGTACAGACGTATATACACCGTGGGGTGAAGGGAGAGTACAGACGTATATACACCGTGGGGTGAAGGGAGAGTACAGACGTATATACACCGTGGGGTGAAGGGAGAGTACAGACGTATATACACCGTGGGGTGAAGGGAGAGTACAGACGTATATACACCGTGGGGTGAAGGGAGAGTACAGACGTATATACACCGTGGGGTGAAGGGAGAGTACAGACGTATATACACCGTGGGGTGAAGGGAGAGTACAGACGTATATACACCGTGGGGTGAAGGGAGAGTACAGACGTATATACACCGTGGGGTGAAGGGAGAGTACAGACGTATATACACCGTGGGGTGAAGGGAGAGTACAGACGTATATACACCGTGGGGTGAAGCGAGAGTACAGACGTATATACACCGTGGGGTGAAGGGAGAGTACAGACGTATATACACCGTGGGGTGAAGGGAGAGTACAGACGTATATACACCGTGGGGTGAAGGGAGAGTACAGACGTATATACACCGTGGGGTGAAGGGAGAGTACAGACGTATATACACCGTGGGGTGAAGGGAGAGTACAGACGTATATACACCGTGGGGTGAAGGGAGAGTACAGACGTATATACACCGTGGGGTGAAGGGAGAGTACAGACGTACACAAGACACTGCTGGACAAACCAGAAGAATGGTCTAGAAAATGGCTACGAAAGTTCAACTCAGAAAAGTGCAAAGTAATGAAATTAGGCGAAGGGAGCAGAAGGCTGAACACAATGTACCATCTGGGAGGTGATATCCTGCAAGAGTCAAATAGAGACAAAGATCTGGAGGTTGATATCACACCGAACTGTCCCCAGAGGCCCACATCAAAAAGGATATCATCAGCAGCATATGCTAAATTAGCCACCATAAGAACTGTCTTTAGAAACTTGTGTAAGGAATCATACAGGACCGTGTATACCACTTATGTCAGACCAATCCTGTAGTATGCAGCTACAGCCTGGAGTCCATAACTAGTTAAACACAAGGCGAAGTTAGAGAAGATTCAAAGGTATTCTACAAGACAAGTCCCAGAGCTGAGAGATATGAGCCACGAGGAAAAACTACGGGAAATAAACCTCACGTCCCTGGAAGATGCAAGAGGTAGGGGAGACATGATAACCACCTACAAAATTCTCAGATAAATTGACAGGGTGGACAAAGACAAACTATTAAGCACGAGTGGAACAAGAGGACACAGCTGGAAACTGAGAGTCCAAATGAGCCACAGAGACAGTAGAAAGATTTGTTTCAGCGACAGAGTACTTAACAAATGGAATGTATTAGGCAGTGATATGGTGGAGGCTGACTCTACAGTTTCAAATAGATATGACAGAGACCAGTAGGCTCGGGAACCTGTACACCAGTTGACTGACAGTTGAGAGGCGGGACCAAAGAGATGAAGCCCCGCAAGTCAACAAGCAAGTCAAGTCAACTAGGTGAGTACCATGCGGTCAGCTGACGACAGTGTTGGGGCGTGTCCTCAACAGCACCAGTTAATACATTCACCCACGTGTGCGACATACAGCAGTACAGTATACTGTATTCAGAATTATTTTAGCCTAGTCTTAATATTACAATATAGAATATATAAGGACTCGAACACCTACGCATTAAAAATTCTGTAAAAGCCATACAGCATGTATGTAACAAGTTGTCACATGCGCAACAGGTGCCACATAGGCAACAGGTGCCACATAGGCAACAGGTGCCACATAGGCAACAGGTGCCACATAGGCAACAGGTGCCACATAGCCAACAGGTGCCACATAGGCAACAGGTGCCACATAGACAACAGGTGCCACATAGGCAACAGGTGCCACATAGGCAACAGGTGCCACAAAGGCAACAGGTGCCACAAAGGCAACAGGTGCCACATAGGCAACAGGTGCCACATAGACAACAGGTGCCACATAGGCAACAGGTGCCACATAGGCAACAGGTGCCACAAAGGCAACAGGTGCCACATAGGCAACAGGTGCCACAAAGGCAACAGGTGCCACATAGGCAACAGGTGCCACATAGGCAACAGGTGCCACATGCGCAACAGGTGCCACATAGGCAACAGGTGCCACATAGGCAACAGGTGCCACATAGGCAACAGGTGCCACATAGACAACAGGTGCCACATAGGCAACAGGTGCCACATAGGCAACAGGTGCCACAAAGGCAACAGGTGCCACATAGGCAACAGGTGCCACATAGACAACAGGTGCCACATAGGCAACAGGTGCCACATAGGCAACAGGTGCCACAAAGGCAACAGGTGCCACATAGGCAACAGGTGCCACAAAGGCAACAGGTGCCACATAGGCAACAGGTGCCACATAGGCAACAGGTGCCACATGCGCAACAGGTGCCACATAGGCAACAGGTGCCACATAGGCAACAGGTGCCACATAGGCAACAGGTGCCACATAGGCAACAGGTGCCACAAAGGCAACAGGTGCCACATAGGCAACAGGTGCCACAAAGGCAACAGGTGCCACATAGGCAACAGGTGCCACATAGGCAACAGGTGCCACATAGGCAACAGGTGCCACATAGGCAAGGCAACAGGTGCCTCATAGGCAACAGGTGCCACATAGGCAACAGGTGCCACATAGGCAACAGGTGCCACATAGGCAACAGGTGCCACATAGGCAACAGGTGCCACATAGGCAACAGGTGCCACATAGGCAACAGGTGCCACATAGGCAACAGGTGCCACATAGGCAACAGGTGCCACATAGGCAACAGGTGCCACATAGGCAACAGGTGCCACATAGGCAAGGCAACAGGTGCCTCATAGGCAACAGGTGCCACATAGGCAACAGGTGCCACATAGGCAACAGGTGCCACATAGGCAACAGGTGCCACATAGACAACAGGTGCCACATAGGCAACAGGTGCCACATAGGCAACAGGTGCCACATAGGCAACAGGTGCCACATAGGCAACAGGTGCCACATAGGCAACAGGTGCCACATAGGCAACAGGTGCCACAAAGGCAACAGGTGCCACAAAGGCAACAGGTGCCACAAAGGCAACAGGTGCCACAAAGGCAACAGGTGCCACATAGGCAACAGGTGCCACAAAGGCAACAGGTGCCACAAAGGCAACAGGTGCCACATAGCCAACAGGTGCCACAAAGGCAACAGGTGCCACATAGGCAACAGGTGCCACAAAGGCAACAGGTGCCACATAGGCAACAGGTGCCACAAAGGCAACAGGTGCCACAAAGGCAACAGGTGCCACAAAGGCAACAGGTGCCACATAGCCAACAGGTGCCACATAGCCAACAGGTGCCACATAGCCAACAGGTGCCACATAGCCAACAGGTGCCACATAGACAACAGGTGCCACATAGACAACAGGTGCCACATAGACAACAGGTGCCACACAGACAACCAGGGCTACAAGTATCAAGAGGAACAGTTGGCCACGAACAATGACACGTGTTTACTGGGAAAAACACGACTGTGAACTACAGCACAGGTCTAACCCGGGGAAGGGATCTAGGAACAAAAAAATTCAGGCAGCAGAAGTCAGAAGAAAATACACGATCTGTTAGTGGAAACATTAATACAAAAATACAATTAGAGAAGAAGAGAGAGAGAGGTCAAGTTACTGCCAACTACTGCTGCTTATACAGAGACAAATTGATCACAGTATGCAGGTAGTTAAGTCACTATCGTGACCTAATCTGTCGGGTATAGTCAAGACGGAAACATTTCAAACATTACCCATTACCAACACAAGACACACACGATACTTCATCTTTCTGCAAGTATCAACATTCACAACTTATCTGCTTTTCAAGTAGGTCTCTCATAAGGGTTCATCAGGTTGTTTACCCTGTGAAGCATGCTAATGCCAGCACTACTGGGGCCAGATTTACGAAAGCACTTACGCAAGCACTTACGAACCTATACACCTTTTCTCAATCTTTGGCGGCTTTGTTTCCAATTATTAAACAGTTAATGAGCTCCGAAGCTCCAGGCTGCTGTTTATAACAATAACAACAGTTGAACAGGAAGGTTTCATGCTTGTAAACTGTTTCATAAATGTAACCAAAGCCGTCAAAGATTGAGGAAAGGTGTACACGTTCGTAAGTGCTTGCGTAAGTGCTTTCGTGAATCTGGCCCCTGGACCCCCGGGTGAGGGGCCCCACTCACAAGGCACCGCAGATATCCTAACAAAATCCTCGGAATGCATTCGATTCTCGTCACTTTTTCCAAACAATTCGCTTTGCGAGACACTTCCTCGTAGATGCTACAAGTGTATATATGTTTATTATTGTATTTTGACGGCAGCAGCCAGCCGGCCGGCCGGACGGTGTCCATCCTCCTCCCGTCACCTACCCTGGCAGCATCCGGCCGGCCGGTGTCCTCCCTGGTCCCCTCACCGACCCTGGCAGCATCCGGCCGGCCGGTGTCCACCCTGGTCCCCTCACCGACCCTGACAGCATCCGGCCGGCCGGTGTCCACCCTGGTCCCCTCACCGACCCTGGCAGCATCCGGCCGGCCGGTGTCCACCCTGGTCCCCTCACCGACCCTGGCAGCATCCGGCCGGCCGGTGTCCACCCTGGTCCCTTCACCGACCCTGGCAGCATCCGGCCGGCCGGTGTCCACCCTGGTCCCCTCACCGACCCTGGCAGCATCCGGCCGGCCGGTGTCCACCCTGGTCCCCTCACCGACCCTGGCAGCATCCGGCCGGCCGGTGTCCCCTCACAACACTATCTGGCCATCTTTGCCGCACAGGGGGAGGTGGTCCGCGGGGTCCCACCACTGATAAAATTGATATGATCCAGTTTGCAATTCACGGCAGGAAATATTTTTGGCCAGTTTTTGGATTCTATACACAGCAAATGCATATATGAAAATAAGCAAGGCTCCGAACAGCGTTCGGGTTATCATTTCTACAATGTTTTTTTGCAGAATTAAAATGTCATAAAATAGCGATATATGTGAAGCTGGCGGAGCGAGGATGAGGTAGATCAGGGCACTGCTTCAGCCCATCACTGCTACAGGACGGGTCCGGCTCGGACCCCCTCCCAGTGCCACAGGACGGGTCCGGCCCGGCCCCCAGTGCCACAGGACGGGTCCGGCCCGGCCCCCCTCCCAGTGCCACAGGACGGGTCCGATCCCCCCCCCCTCAGTGCCACAGGACGGGTGTATGGACATGGGGTTGATGTATGGAAGGCTAAATAAGCTATCGTAATTGCGCTAGCAGCTGGAATGCGAGTTCAAGTGCCTGGCCCCGTGACAGCGAGGAAGCCACAGTGTCGAGGGTCGGCCACACTGTGGTAACCACTACTGAGTAAGGGCGTCAGGGACCACTCAGGCCCAGGTAACCCGGCTATCAATATCCAAGTTAGAGCAATAAGCACATTATAGTCAACTGGTTAGAGCCAGGAGTCAAACAGGACCAAGTTGAACTTGGATCTTCTTGAGGTTATCTTGAGATGATTTCGGGGCTTTAGTGTCCCCGCGGCCCGGTCCTCGACCAGGCCTCCACCCCTAGGAAGCAGCCCGTGACAGCTGACTAACACCCAGGTACCTATTTTACTGCTAGGTAACAGGGGCATAGGGTGAAAGAAACTCTGCCCATTGTTTCTCGCCGGCGTCCGGGATCGAACCCGGGAATACTGATATGAACAACATATATCAACTGTCGTTATGTATTAATTGATGTATGTTTTCAATGAATAAATAACGACAGTTACATACTAATTGATAAACAATAGTCTGGCATTCGTTTTACATTAAAAAATGATTTAACTTTTAGCTAAAATTTACCAGCGCGACAAGACTCCCCCAATTGTTACACTGAAACAGCTTTACGAGGTTATCCTGAGCCGAAACACCCGACAAGAACCCTAGAGGCTGTTAAATAATTAGTCTGTCTCCTATCCTTTGGGACAGATAACAGATGTCACTTTGATGGTTCCCAAATCGAGTCGTCCGAGCACGCAATCCACCCACCTGCAACACTACCTTTTCACCTGGAAAAGGTAGTGTTGCAAGGGTGAATGGCAGCAACATGTGTAGCAACAGCAGCCACTGAGCTGGCAAATAAGGATGATGAGGCCAAGTGAGGAGATGGGAGTGCCTCGAGTCAAGGCAGAGGCATGACCGCTGACCATGCCAAAGCACGGGTCTTGCCCAGGCCAGGGCAGTCTTGCCCAGGCCAGGGCAGCCTTGCCCAGGCCAGGGTAGCCTGGCCCAGGCCAGGGCAGCCTTGCCCAGGCCAGGGTAGCCTTGCCCAGGCCAGGGCAGCCTTGCCCAGGCCAGGGCAGCCTTGCCCAGGCCAGGGCAGCCTTGCCCAGGCCAGGGCAGCCTTGCCCAGGCCAGGGCAGCCTTGCCCTAACTCCATGCAGCAAGCCAAATACAAAATCGATATATACACCAGGAGGTATACTCCGCTTAAAAGTGAATATATACTTAAAGAATATACTTTTAAATATACTTGTGGAGACCTTAATGACTCTTCACGAGCTGACAGGCCTAAAGTCCAACACTAAAAACCAAATCATATTTAGCTTTTAAACATGGTGACCACACACAACGTTTATACAATTTAAGGTAAGTTAAATTATACTGAATTCATTTGTCTTGCATAGTGCACACACACACACACACACACACACACACACACACACACACACACTGATGACTGGAGGCATGGTAAGGGTTCTCCACCTCTGCATCAACCACACCAGCCTTAACAGTCATGGTGATCTAGTTATACTCGAGGCTGGTAAAGGTTTCCGTCTCATATACTGACCAAAAATGTGGCGAGACTCTGAAGCATTATATTTCCCTCGCAAACTGTTTATTGTCGGATGTATGAAGCCGTCGTCTGAGAGAAGACTGGACCACTGACGCCAGTCATGAAATACAGACTTCAGTGGATACTGAAAAAGATACAGTACTGAAATACAGGCGGTTGATATTGTTTATGGTGTGTGTAGGTCCTCACCACCATTATACACATCACTTAAGCTGATAGATAGACTGAGCAGTGATAAGCCAATATGTGATAACAGAGATGCTGTAAGCTGGATGGGTGACGTCCTAATGACAATAAGAGCTCATTGTTTACGTGCAGACGTCAGGCAGGGAAGATATCAGCGTGAAGAACTTCTAAGATACGTCTTCAATATGGCCTTCATACACAATTAGGCTTATCAAGGTCAGTGTACAACAGGTCCCATAGCTCTGAGACACTGAGCATTAAACAAGTAACTGGTTGTTAGAAGTATAGTTAACAGTTGCGAGACGGGACCAAAGAGTCGAAGCTCAACCCCCGCAAGCACAACTAGGGGAGTACAATTATCAGGAGCAAGCACTAAGCCGGTCTGACTGTAGCACTTGGAAGGGATATAAGGAGAAGGATCTGTAATAAAAGGACCAGGTGAAGGAACGGTGCCCAACCACGTGACCATGGGGGATGGAACGCCGACCTGCAAGAAGCGAGGCCGTCGCTGTGCCGACCAGTCCAGGTGGCAGGATGACTCTCACCAAGGTGTCAAGATGATCAAGTTGACTAAGGCTAGCATCTGAAAAGCTTATAAGCGGGTTCACTGATGATACTCTGCTTAGCAGTTTTAGTTCAAGATTTGCATAACACGAGTCAAGCGTGTTGAAAAGCATTTAGTAAGACTGAGACTGAAGGAGATCTTGTAGGCAGTACTCTACATGTAGTAAGACTGAAGGAGATCTTGTAATGTACTCAACATTTCACATATTCCTACACATTTTGTCATAGCATATTTACTTGATGTTAGTATAACTAAGGCTACCGTGAATACTGAATATGCGAATATCTGCTGTTGACAATTCTCTCACAATGCATCAAGACAGACCACAAATAATAAAAGTAAAACCAGCTCTTTATTTGGCTCAATATTTAAAAAGACACAGAAATCGCAATAGCGTAATACATCAAATGAACAAATCCACAAGGGCCGTGATTAGGGTTCGAAGCTATGTCCGGATGATGATCCCAGACGCGCCTCAAGTCAACTGCGACACGACATGCTCAAAAGAATTGCTAGTTCTTTTGACCATGTCGTGGCGCAGTCGACTAAGGCTGTCTGGGATCATCCCGGCCGAAGGTTCGAACCCTTATCACGATCCTTGGGGATTTGTTCATTTAGAAAGACATTTTCAGAGTACATGGCTCTTCATCTAAGACTATTGTCTTTCTTCAATCTCTGAGCTGCTCGGTGATGAAGCCATGATCACCGGCACCAAAGTATCCTTGACTTACCTTAACGTGAAGTGTTGCGAGTATACCTGAAGAGACCATGGCAAATAATATTGGTGTTGACAGCCTTGTTAACGGTTGGCAACGTGGCGTGACAACGAGACCATCACGTGGGCAACGTCTCTCTCGCCTCTTTCAACGTATGAGAAGCAGTAGAGGTTGATGAGGACACCTGGTTGATGGGGTTCTGGGAGTTCTTCAACTCCCCAAGGTGGGAGTAGTCACTTAGTAGTAGTAGTGGGAAGGTGACTTGTGAGAGTTTGGTCCACCAGGCTGTTGCTTGGAGCGGCCCGCAGGCCCACATACCCACCACAGCCCGGTTGGTCCGACACTCCTTGGAGAAAACTATCTAGTTTTCTCTTGAAGATGTCCACAGTTGTTCCGGCAATATTTCTTATGCTCGCTGGGAGGACGTTGAACAACCGCGGAACTCTGATGTTTATACAGTGTTCTCTGATTGTGCCTATGGCACCTCTGCTCTTCACTGGTTCTATTCTGCATTTTCTTCCATATCGTTCACTCCAGTACGTTGTTATTTTACTGTGTAGATTTGGATTTTATCAGGATTTACGAGAATTACGAGATTATATATTTGTTCTTTAGTAAAACTTTTGACACTTCCACATTTCAGGTATGATAGACCCGAAGACGTAAACCATTTTCCAGGTGATTGGTCATTACTGAGGCAGGTGTGTGTGATACCTGGTTGATGGGGTTCTGGGAGTTCTTCTACTCCCCAAGCTGTGTGGCGAACACCACCTGAATAAAAGCCGTTATGAGGCAAAACACGGAGGCTTCTCCCACCACTGAACCAGGGTAAGTAGGAGCACAGAGTGCATTGTGTCAGTGTGTGGCAGAGAAGATAAACGTATTCATAGCAGTGTACCCACTATAGTCATCCATTCTAATAGTAGAGTAGCCACTAAAGTCATCCATTCTAATAGTAGTGTACCCACTATAGTCATCCATTCTAATAGTACTTTACCCACTATAGTCATCCATTCTAAGAGTACTTTACCCACTATAGTCATCCATTCTAATAGTACTTTACCCACTATAGTCATCCATTCTAATAGTACTTTACCCACTAAAGTCATCCATTCTAATAGTACTGTACCCACTAAAGTCATCCATTCTAATAGTAGTGTAGCCACTAAAGTCATCCATTCTATAGTCATTGCGAGACCACCACACTGCACTCCGCCCTCCAGGCCTCTAGTACACCAAGCCTCCCTAATACATGCAGATGACACCATCAAACATTATGGTGTCACAATCTGAAATGTTTATTTAACAAATACCTGCGGTACGTCAAGGATGGTATTTCATGGAATTGGATTTGCGTTACAGCTTCCTGACTTTTTAAACTCCACGTGAAGTGGAAGAGCTTCTGCTCGGGCCACCTAAGGTCATGATGGACCAGCCAGTAGTGTGTATCTAGCAGGGGGCCAGGTCTAGCAGGGGGGCCAGGTCTAGCAGGGGGGCCAGGTCTAGCAGGGGGCCAGGTCTAGCAGGGGGGCCAGGTCTAGCAGGGGGCCAGGTCTAGCAGGGGGGCCAGGTCTAGCAGGGGGGCCAGGTCTAGCAGGGGGGCTAGGTCTAGCAGGGGGGCCAGGTCTAGCAGGGGGGCCAGGTCTAGCAGGGGGCCAGGTCTAGCAGGGGGCCAGGTCTAGCAAGGGGCCAGGTCTAGCAGGAGGCCAGGTCTAGCAGGAGGCCAGGTCAAGCAGGGGGCCAGGTCTAGCAAGGGACCAGGTCTAGCAGGAGGCCAGGTCTAGCAAGGGGGGCCAGGTCTAGCAGGGGGGCCAGGTCTAGCAGGGGGGCCAGGTCTAGCAGCGGGGCCAGGTCAAGCAGGGGGCCAGGTCTAGCAGGGGGCCAGGTCTAGCAAGGGGGCCAGGTCTAGCAGGGGGGCCAGGTCTAGCAGGGGGGCCAGGTCTAGCAGGGGGCCAGGTCAAGCAGGGGGCCAGGTCTAGCAGGGGGGCCAGGTCTAGCAGAGGGCCAGGTGTAGCAGGGGGGCCAGGTGTAGCAGGGGGGGCCAGGTGTTGCAGGGGGGCCAGATCTAGCAGGGGGGGCCAGGTCTAGCAGGGGGCCAGGTCTACCAGGAGACCAGGTCTAGCAGGGGGGCCAGGTCTAGCAGGGGGCCAGGTCTACCAGGAGGCCAGGTCTAGCAGGGGGGGCCAGGTCTAGCAGGGGGCCAGGTCTACCAGGAGGCCAGGTCTACCAGGAGGCCAGGTCTAGCAAGGGGGCCAGGACTAGCAGGTTGGCCAGGTCTAGCAGGGGGCCAGATCTAGCAAGGGGCCAGGGATGCCAGGTCTATTACAGCACATATACTTCACACAAGAGAAAATGTTGAAGGTATGAAATACAAAAACAAAGGCAGGTTGCACAGAGTGTGTGTGTGGGACCCCGTGTTAAAATATGGGTAGATGTGGAGACTGGGAGTTTTGTATGCGGGGAGAACGGGTTAAATATAGGGAACCAACAGATGCACAGATAACCCGCTCCGCCCCGCTCTTCAAACACGCGATTTCCGATATTGATAAGAAATATTGCAAATCAAATTCATACTAGAATCGAATATTTTGGTTAGAGTGTTACTGGCGTGGGATGACGTCATGTATAGTTCTGGAGGTTAGTGGGTAGTGTAGTGTAGTGGGAAGGTAGTGTAGTGTAGTGGGAAGGTAGTGTAGTGTAGTGGGACAGTACACGGTATCCTCTCCACAGTTCACTCATGTTAAGACTTACAACACACACACATAAGAGAGAATGGTCCTAAAACTCCTCCCACTCAATGGTATGTGTACATGTATATATAACATTAATAATTGTGTAACTAGCGTCTAAAGATTGTTATTACCTTAGCTAAACGAACTAGAGGCTTCAGTTCCTGAACCGATTATGTGCCTCTGTAACCCTTTACACCCCCCCCCACGGGATGGGTATGGGGTGCATAATAAAAGAAAGAAATCAGAAATCCATCCGTCAGCAGGACATTATGGGATTGGTCAGTTCACACACTATACTTGTGGGTTGGTGGGGGTTTATCCAATCTTTCACTCGTCTGTCCAATTTGGCTCAATTGTCATCAAAATACGGTTGTTACAGAATTTATGTGTGGTAGTTACAAGAGCATCGCTGGGTGGTTCGTTACGACACAACCCGTTCTCGCACTTTCGTATAGTCAATATTGACTTATTAAATACGTGCATATGTGACATACTAAACATACTAGTTTACCTTGAAAAGCTTCATAGAAAACCCCGACCTTACCTAACCTTCTTAGTATGTTAAGATAAGCATCTTATTGCTTCGTAATTACAATTATTACTTAACCTATTATAGGTATAGCTTAAGTAATAATTGTAATTACGAAGCAATAAGATGCTTATCTTAACATACTAAGAAGGTTAGGTAAGGTCGGTGTTTTCTATGAAGCTTTTCAAGGTAAACTAGTATGTTTAGTATGTCACATATGCACGTATTTAATAAGTCAATATTGACTATACGAAAGTGCGAGAACGGGTTGTAGGACAATCTGGCTGAATGGTATTGAGGGCTTTTTGACTGTATGATAGTTATGACACAGTATGACTGGTTGGAGAGGTAGAACAGCATCTCATGGCTGTCTCAACTGACAGGTAAGCTACAGTTAGCAGCATCTAGTATTCCGTAGCGTCACACTGACACCTAGCTGTCAAGCCATTGATGGGTGACTGTCAAGTGCCTATTATAAACAGCTGGTTAGGTGACAAGTTAATAATACCACTTGTCAACTCTCTAAGAACTGGGTATAATCAAATTGCCACTCTAACACTCACTCGAGCGACTGTTAAGTCTTCGTGGAAAGCTGTCAAACAACTGTCAGTGATAACGCATGTCATGCGTGAGTACTGGTGACGGCATGCGCCATGCGGGAGTACCGGTGACGGCATGCGTCATGCGGGAGTACCGGTGACGGCATGCGTCATGCGGGGAGTACCGGTGACGGCATGCGTCATGCGGGGAGTACCGGTGACGGCATGCGTCATGCGGGAGTACCGGTGATGGCATGCGCCATGCGGGAGTACCGGTGACGGCATGCGTCATGCGGGGAGTACCGGTGACGGCATGCGTCATGCGGGGAGTACCGGTGACGGCATGCGTCATGCGGGAGTACCGGTGACGGCATGTGCCATGCGGGAGTACCGGTGATGGCATGTGCCATGCGGGAGTACCGGAGACGGCATGCGTCATGCAAGAGTACCGGAGACAGCATGCGTCACGCAAGAGTACCGGAGACAGCATGCGTCATGCAAGAGTACCGGTGACGGCATGCGTCACGCAAGAGTACCGGAGACGGCATGCGTCACGCAAGAGTACCGGAAACGGCATGCGTCACGCAAGAGTACCGGAAACGGCATGCGTCACGCAAGAGTACCGGTGACGGCATGCGTCACGCAATAGTACCGGAGACGGCATGCGTCATGCAAGAGTACCGGTGACGGCATGCGTCACGCAAGAGTACCGGTGACGGCATGCGTCATGCAAGAGTACCGGTGACGGCATGCGTCACGCAAGAGTACCGGTGACGGCATGCGTCACGCAAGAGTACCGGTGACGGCATGCGTCACGCAAGAGTACCGGTGACGGCATGCGTCACGCAATAGTACCGGAGACGGCATGCGTCACGCAAGAGTACCGGAGACGGCATGCGTCACGCAAGAGTACCGGTGACGGCATGCGTCACGCAAGAGTACCGGTGACGGCATGCGTCACGCAAGAGTACCGGTGACGGCATGCGTCACGCAAGAGTACCGGTGACGGCATGCGTCACGCAAGAGTACCGGTGACGGCATGCGTCACGCAATAGTACCGGAGACGGCATGCGTCACGCAAGAGTACTGGAGACGGCATGCGTCATGCAAGAGTACCGGTGACGGCATGCGTCACGCAAGAGTACCGGTGACGGCATGCGTCACGCACGAGTACCGGAGACGGCATGCGTCACGCAAGAGTACCGGAAACGGCATGCGTCACGCAAGAGTACCGGTGACGGCATGCGTCACGCAATAGTACCGGAGACGGCATGCGTCATGCAAGAGTACCGGTGACGGCATGCGTCACGCAATAGTACCGGTGACGGCATGCGTCACGCAAGAGTACCGGAGACGGCATGCGTCACGCAAGAGTACCGGTGACGGCATGCGTCATGCAAGAGTACCGGTGACGGCATGCGTCATGCAAGAGTACCGGTGACGGCATGCGTCACGCAAGAGTACCGGTGACGGCATGCGTCACGCAAGAGTACCGGTGACGGCATGCGTCACGCAATAGTACCGGAGACGGCATGCGTCACGCAAGAGTACCGGTGACGGCATGCGTCACGCAAGAGTACCGGTGACGGCATGCGTCACGCAAGAGTACCGGTGACGGCATGCGTCATGCAACAGTACCGGAGACGGCATGCGTCATGCAAGAGTACCGGTGACGGCATGTATTCCAATTTACTGAGTTGGGGGTGAAGGCCTGGTCGACGACCGGGCCGCGGGGACAGTAAAGCCCCGAAATCATCTCAAGATAACCTCAAGTTACCCAGGACCTCATACCAGTCGTGTGGACAGGTGGTATAAAGGTACAGGACCACCTGGACCATACCTGGAGAGGGTTCTGGGAGTTGTTCTACTCCCGACGACCTGTGATAACTTGGTCCACTAGGCTGTTGCTTGGAGCGGCCCGCAGGCCCACATACCCACTACGGCCTAGTTGGTCCGACACTTCTTGCAAGAACTTATCTAAGTGCCTCTTGAATGCATCCATCTTTGTTCCGGCAATATTTCTTATGCTCGCTGGGAGGGTGTTGAACAACCGCGGACCTCTGATGTTTATACAGTGTTCTCTGATTGTGCCTATGGCACCTCTGCTCTTCACTGGTTCTATTCTGCATTTCCTTCCATATCGTTCACTCCACACAAACCTCAGCAACCCCAAACACTTGCCACCTCCCCACTCGCCACATCAGTCACCCTACACTCCCCGTATCACCTCAACTCACAACACGTAAACCTATAACCCCACAACCCTGGAAGCGCAGCCTTGGTTGTAGTGCCGGGTAAAACCTCATCTTTTATATGGCCAGTAGAGGAGGAAGGGCGGGTGGCGCCGGGGACGATGGGGCAGTTAGGGGCGACTTGCACGCCTAACTACTCTTGCTAAACGCCTTAACCTCTTTATGGCACTCTCTCTCAGCCATCTTATCGCAGAGCCCTTTGGTGCCGCTTCAAAGGGATGGTTTTCTCTGATATGTATATACTCGTATCTAAGCTTGAAGTATCCTGTATTGCTTTAACATAGCATTAGATGCAATGTGTATGTCCCAACACATTTATGTAATATCCGCCTCACGCAAATTAGAGAATCGTATTTATGTGGCCTAATATGTGCGTAACGTGCGCCATGTTTTCTATGTGTGGTGCGTACATATTGGAACTGTTCAGCCCCGTAACAGGGAAAGGCTTAATAAAAGCTTTGGTCACATCAACGTAACATTGTACGTTACCATAACACCGTGGCTTCCCTGTCACTGTCCTTGTCACCATGGCTTCCCTGTCACTGTCCTTGTCACCATGGCTTCCCTGTCACTGTCCTTGTCACCATGGCTTCCCTGTCACTCTCCTTGTCACCATGGCTTCCCTGTCACTCCCCTTGTCACCATGGCTTCCCTGTCACTGGCCTTGTCACCGTGGCTTCCCTGTCACTGTCCTTGTCACCATGGCTTCCCTGTCACTCTCCTTGTCACCATGGCTTCCCTGTCACTGTCCTTGTCACCATGGCTTCTCTGTCACTGTCCTTGTCACCATGGCTTCACTGTCACTCTCCTTTTCACCATCCAACCCTCTCACCACCCGTTAATCCTGGTCTATAATCCTCTTTTCTGCCCTTCACACGGTGCCAGCCTCCCCGACCCTCAGCCTACTCCTCCTCTCAGTACCTTCTTCTTGAGGTTATCTTGAGATGATTTCGGGGCTTTAGTGTCCCCGCGGCCCGGTCCTCGACCAGGCCTCCACCCCCAGGAAGCAGCCCGTGACAGCTGACTAACACCCAGGTACCTATTTTACTGCTAGGTAACAGGCACCTAGCATGCTTCATGCATGCTAGGTGCTCCCTGCTCCACACCTTGCCCATGATGCTTCACCTATCGTCTACCAGAGATGCTGAAATATGCACTCTTATCTCCACACAAACAGCGGGAATATTGAGACCACAACCCCGTTACTTGCCGATGGTTCCGAAGATATACGCCTTACTTACAACCCCACCTCCTCAAACAGCTTCCCGCACACACCTCACCTCCACGACCTCATCTCACACCACACCTCACCTAGTTCCTCTAACCCCGCCCCCCGCCTCACCTAGTTCCTCTAACCCCGCCCCCCACCTCACCTAGTTCCTCTAACACCAGTCTTCTCTCACCATCATCTCAAGATAACCATCGCACCATCTCAACCAGCCTCGTTCAGCCCCTCACATTCCCACTTCAACAAGTCCCCACCTCACACCCCAGCAAGTCCCCTCCTCTTACACCACCTCAACCCCTTCTTCCCCCTCCAAACCACCTCAACCCCCCCCCCCCCCACCTTGAAATCCAGCCGAAGGTTAACCCTGACAAGGTTACCGGGAAGCCAGGCTCGTTCCATCTGCCTGGTATAACGATGGCATTATCCGGTCTTCACGTGATTTATTACCGTTCAAAAGTGAAGACTTTCTCGCCTTGACTTCCACGGAGCTCAGATCAAGGTCTTGATTCCGCCTGCAAGCTCCGCCTTCTCCCTGACTAAGAAGTCGCCTCTCAAGATTTTATCTGCATCACATACATCACTGTGTGTGTATATATATTATATATACACATACTATATATTATACACACACACTATATATTATACACACACTATATATTATACACACACTATATATTATAAACACACACACATTAAATTAAACCTCACGTCGCTGGAAGACAAGAGTTAGGGGAAACATGATCACCACATGCAAGATTCTCAAAGGAATTGATAGGGTAGATAAAGACATTACTTAACACAAGGGGTACACGCACTAGCGGACACAGGTGGAAAATGAGTGCCCAAATAAGCCATAGATACATTAGAAATAATTTTTTTAGTGTCAGAGTAGTTGACAAATGTAGTGTATTTTTTTCAGGGATATTCCTGCGCGGGCCCCATTAGGAAGTGATATGGTGAAGGCAGACTCCATACACAGTTTCAAGTGTATATATGATAGAGCCAAATAGGCTCAGAAACCTGTACATCAGTTGACTGACAGTTGAGAGGCGGGACCACAGAGCCAGAGCTCAACTCCCGCAAACACAACTAGGTGAGTACACAGACAAGAAGGCACTAGTTAAGCTTGATTTTAAAAATGCCTTCAATCAAGTCAGACAAGACGCTGTCCTCAGGGCTGTACACAACCATTTCTGTCCCCTCTACCCATTCATCCGATCGTGCTACAGAGGGGACTCTAAGCTTCTTTTTGGGGAGCATGAAATAGACTCGTGTGAAGGCGTCCAACAAGGTGATCCCTTGGCCCCCCTCCTTTTCTGCTTAACTATCAGAGAGGTCACTGATAGTCTGACAAGCGAACTAAACATCTGGTACCTGGATGATGGCACTTTCGCTGGAACCCCGGATATCATTGTGGA
Organism: Procambarus clarkii; assembly: GCF_040958095.1. Lineage (NCBI taxonomy): Eukaryota > Metazoa > Arthropoda > Malacostraca > Decapoda > Cambaridae > Procambarus > Procambarus clarkii. The sequence goes on from NC_091211.1 coordinate 19,011,538, forward strand.
GGATATAAAGACAATCCAGGAGCAAGGAGCAGCCTTCCCTGGAAACACAAACCGAAACTGTCTCCATTTTCCGCTTGTTACAACTTGTAATAAAGTTGTTACATCTTGGCTTAACGTGTTTATGACGTATTAGAACGTTGTTACAACTTGCTATATTGGTTGTTATAACTGGTTAGGAGGTGTTAAAACTTGTTCGAACGTTGTACCAACGTCGTAGTTTCGGTGTGTGTTTGGCGGGTTGGGACTCATTTTCAATGTATTCAAATGTGAGTCTCCCCCAACTAAGACCCAGAAAAAAAAAACTTCTTCCAGACACACTCATTGTCGAGCCACCCGTCTTCATCATCCTGGGTGCCCCCCATTGGCCCGCATGCAATTGAGGTCCTTGATACAAAAATCACAGACCTAAGAAGAATACAGGACAGAACTGACAAGACTGATGCCCATGATGCTCTCTTCCTCCTCATTAGATACCTCTCTCTTCCTAAGTTGACTTAATTTCTGAGGTGTTTCCATACCACAGTAGCACTAAATTAAAAGAGCATAACATACTTTTGAAGTCTACGCTGGAGAAAGTCCTGAACGTCCCATTGAACGACTCTCAATAGGCCTGGTCTTCGGCTAGTCACTATGGAAAAGGAAAAGGTCTCCGGCGACGATGGCCGCCATTAGAAGAAAACCAAGTCAATAGGAGCAAGTAACTTTTCCCCTTAAAATTCGGTGGCCTTGTTGTTCGCATAGTCTCCCAGATTGTTCTACAGGCAATCCTTTCCTCCCATGCATCGACGACCTTGTAAGAGATACTCTACCAGATCCTCCGCGTGATTCAGCAGGGATCTCGCTTTCATCGAATGTTCAAACAAATAGATCCTGCTTTTATTCATTGTTCATATCTATGGGATGCCCTCGCAGCCCCAACGCCCAACCTGGATCCCCCCAAAAAAATACAAACGGTCCATCTGTTACAGCCCAATAGTGGAATGCTCAACATCAGATAAAGAGAGAGCCTGCCTTAGAGCAGTGTGTGTGTGCCCCCATTGCAGAGGACTTTCTTTTGGCAGTACCCATGAGTGCAACAGGCACGCATCTAGATCCAGAGACTGTCCGTGTAGCAGTGGCCCTCCGTCTTGATGCCCGAATTCACACTGCATACAAGTGTATTTGCAACAGGGTGGAAGCAGACCAATATGGACTGCATGGGCTGCACTCCGGAAAATCCAAGAGCTGATCTGCAAGACGCAACGAGGTCAATGACATCATCAAGAGGAGCCTTGTCTCTGCTTAGTGCCCAGTGGAGAGAGAACCTCACATCGTAGGGGACTAAAACTCGGATGACCCTGCACTTCACTTCACCCTGATGGCATCACAGCTGGTGTGGGACTACATGTCTATGCCCCCTTGCTGACACCTACATTCACTTTGATGCTGATCAAGCAGGTGGGCAGCCAACCACAGGAAAAACAGCAAATTCAAACACGTACAGGTAACTGGAAAGACAATACACCTTTGTTCCCATGGCATCTGAGATGACTGGCCCCTGGGGCAGAAGTGCCTTGATCGTTTTCAAGAAATGGGTCCCAGGCTCGTTGACATCACCAGAGACCCAAGGGCTGCCAGTTTCCTGTTTCAGCACCTCAAGTGTGGTGATACAGAGTGGAAACGCCTGTTATGTCCTCTGTTCTTGTCCGGAAGCAGCGGCGATCCACAACTTTTAACCAATCACTGTATTCACTAATGAATAACTTATAACCTTTACATGTCTAATAAAATAAAATAAAACACAAAAAGGTGGGTGGTAGGCCAAAAGAACATGGAAACCTCATTGGAGGAGACTCAAAATTCCCTCTAATGCGTTATGTGTGTGCTTTTCTCCGAGGCCATGGCTCCTACAGCATTTAACTACATCTGTCAAACTTTCACCTTGCAATTGTACAACTCTTGCATAGCAAAGCTATGCAATTAATACATATGTATTGTGTATCTAAATGTATAGAGAATAGGGTGTTCAGTCAGTTATACCAATAGTAGACCGTTTCAACACATGAAGCAAACGAGTTTTGCTGTTAAACGCATGTTAGATTTACATTGTGGAATATTTTCTGAATATCTGACGAAGTTAGTAGCTAGTTAAAACACACATTATTATAGTTTTATTTGTAAAAATGGACGCATTTGGCCTTGTGCTCTATGGTGACCTGGCCTTAGGCCATCCTGGTTATCACACTTGACACAAGCTCCGCCCCAGTCAAACTCCCCACCAGATAATGTCCTCTGAGCTTGGCTGAAAGCGTGACGCTCAGAGGACGTGGTGGAGAGAGAGGCTGTGAGAAGAGCTGTCAACGGCCGCAGCTGTGGGTCGTGATGGCTTCAGTTGCAAGGCAGTACTTAGCGGGGGAGGACGTTTGGCTGGTCCCCTGCTAAGTACTCTATGTACTGCTCTTTGTATATGTGGTCACCAGTATATATCATTATGTAAGGAGTGTATTCTTGAAATGCAGTTTGTGTTTAACAGTAATTATCACTATATATTCTATGTATGTAGCCATTAATCCTGGGGAATTACTTATTAGTGTGATGAGCGAGTTAATTGTTTGCAAACTTGAGTACAATTAACAGGACTGCCAAGCATTTAATTGAAAAAAGTGGTGTAAGGTTTGAGGTGGTGTGAAATCTTTAAGTAGTCTAGGAATTCACTAAAGAGACCCATAGACCCTTATTATAAGAGCGAGAACTGGCAGCTCTGGAGCCACAGCCACCGCTGGGCATATAAGACAAGAGTGTGTCCTAAATATCTATCTTCCCAATAGAAGATCCAGATGCTATGACCTTCAGAGCTTTACGTAGAAGCTATTTATGACTTACTGTGATCGACCAGACTCGCCAGCCTGCTTACCTGTGGGAAGAAAACAATACAATTACTTCATACAGTCAATGACAACAAGAGCATGAGCACCTGGATGGCCAGGTACAATGTTAAATGCCTAGCCATCCTTCACATTGTTCCTTGCCCGGTATGCCTATCATCAAGTGTTGCAAGAGGCAAGTGTTGCAAGAGGCAAGTTACAATGGATTGATTGCGATGTCTACCACTTGAGGACGCAGGGCCGTACCTTGACCCACTGACACTTCATCCTGACCTCGTAGTCCCCCAACGGGCAAAATATGATGCATTATAAATCATAGGAGATCGCAAACATTAACGTTTTCTATGCGTGAGTTAATTTTAAATTTAAATTTTGCCCCGAGGGGCGAGTTTATTGGGCAGCGCCACTCATCTTGTGAGTGGACACACCGCCATAGTGACAGTATTGGGCAGCGCCACTCATCTTGTGAGTGGACACACCGCCATAGTGACAGTATTGGGCAGCGCCACTCATCCTGTGAGTGGACACACCGCCATAGTGACAGTATTGGGCAGCGCCGCTCATCCTGTGAGTGGACACACCACCATATTGACAGTATTGGGCAGCGCCACTCATCTTGTGAGTGGACACACCGCCATAGTGACAGTATTGGGCAGCGCCACTCATCCTGTGAGTGGACACACCGCCATAGTGACAGTATTGGGCAGCGCCACTCATCCTGTGAGTGGACACACCGCCATAGTGAGAGTATTGGGCAGCGCCACTCATCTTGTGAGTGGACACACCGCCATAGCAGCATGTACAACACTCCCCAATAGGAAGAAAACCCGCTGGGTTGTTCATCCTGTCACTTGTACCCAGACACAGCTGGGACTTGCTTAACTGGGCTCGAGCAATTTAGTGCAATATTTTTGCGACGCTGTGACAACTAGAGAGGATTGGGTGGCGTCTTACTAGGTCCAATGCGGAGGGCTACTGATAAGGCCTCGTTCTCAGTTACTGTTACTGATAAGGCCTCGTTCTCAGTTACTGTTGCACAGTCAACCCATCACCCAAGAATAGGTACTCGTAGCACCTATTGGTCTAACGTACAAAAAAAATATTACACCCCTTGTTCACCTTTTGTTTACTAACTTTGTAGCGGGCACAAGAAACAAGGCAACAACCAAATCTAAACTTTCCTAGGCCTATAACACACGTGTACTAAGTTAGGCCTAAGATGGCTTACAACAGGCCTAAGATTGTTTCGGACCAGAACACATCAAGTTGTATAGTTACTGTTCCACTTTTTTGAGAGTCATTTGAAGTGTTCCAATAGTACAAAACGCAAACATTTTGCGGAGTTAAACAGTCCCTTTTTGTACGTACGACCAACACCTGCTTTAGGTACTACCCTTTCTTGCATATCCCCCTTGCAGGCCACAGGTGTCGACACCCTTGCAGGCCACAGGTGTCGACACCTCTTGCAGGCCACAGGTGTCGACACCCTTGCAGGCCACAGGTGTCGACACCCTTGCAGGCCACAGGTGTCGACACCCTTGCAGGCCACAGGTGTCGACACCCTTGCAGGCCACAGGTGTCGACACCCTTGCAGGCCACAGGTGTCGACACCCCTTGCAGGCCACAGGTGTCGACACCCTTGCAGGCCACAGGTGTCGACACCCCTTGCAGGCCACAGGTGTCGACACCCTTGCACGCCACAGGTGTCGACACCCTTGCAGGCCACAGGTGTCGACACCCCTTGCAGGCCACAGATGTCGACACCCTTGCAGGCCACAGGTGTCGACACCCTTGCAGGCCACAGGTGTCGACACCCTTGCAGGCCACAGGTGTCGACACCCCCTTGCAGGCCACAGGTGTCGACACCCTTGCAGGCCACAGGTGTCGACACCCTTGCAGGCCACAGGTGTCGACACCCTTGCAGGCCACAGGTGTCGACACCCTTCCAGGCCACAGGTGTCGACCCCCCTTGCAGGCCACAGGTGTCGACACCCTTGCAGGCCACAGGTGTCGACACCCTTGCAGGCCACAGGTGTCGACACCCTTGCAGGCCACAGATGTCGACACCCTTGCAGGCCACAGATGTCGACACCCTTGCAGGCCACAGATGTCGACACCCTTGCAGGCCACAGGTGTCGACACCCTTGCAGGCCACAGATGTCGACACCCTTGCAGGCCACAGGTGTCGACACCCTTGCAGGCCACAGATGTCGACACCCTTGCAGGCCACAGGTGTCGACACCCTTGCAGGTGACATGCGACGCCATGCTAGCAACACGTGTCAATAACCTTGCAAGAAGAGGTTCAAGGCGAGTTTATCTAGACTGGTCAAGGGGACGAGTGAGGCGCGTACATCAGTCTTCACCAACACGGCCACACACCCGCGGGATCCATAACAAACACTACCTAGAGGTTACCTTGAGGTGCTTCCGGGGCTTAGCGTCCCCGCGGCCCGGTCGTCGACCAGGCCGACTACAATACACTACTACCTTCTCTTGGTCATTTGCTAATTAAAATATCCCAATATAGTTCGTATCGCTACAGGGAGAGAAGGAGGAGCAAGCTATAAGATTGTGAATAGGATTAACCAATCTGACCAGCAGTGCTTGGCAACCAATCACACGCCCAATCTCCCGGCCCAGGAGACTAGCAGACCAATAAAGGCAAACAATATAGAAAAGCGAGGGATGGAATGTTGGGTGTAATTGCAACGGTGATAAAAAAGAGTGCAATTAAATGACATATTCTGACAGGTGTCTGATCACTGTAGAGATGAATGAGGGAGAGTTGGAGGCGGGATCAGCACTCTTAACGAAGTAACAATGGTGGATTGAAGAGTTAGACAGGTGTGTTCTACATTGAAGTTGACAAATTAGCGATGAAGTATGACTCTTCAATGACTATAAGGAGCCAAGGGAGCCGGTCGGCCGAGCGGACAGCACGCTGGACTTGTGATCCTGTGGTCCTGGGTTCGATCCCAGGCGCCGGCGAGAAACATTGGGCAGAGTTTCTTTCACCCTATGCCCCTGTTACCTAGCAGCAAAATAGGTACCTGGGTGTTAGTCAGCTGTCACGGGCTGCTTCCTGGGGGTGGAGGCCTGGTCGAGGACCGGGCCGCGGGGACACTAAAAAGCCCCGAAATCATCTTAAGATAACCTCTTAAGAAGATAGCCACATGCCGAGCATAGCAAGCACGGCAGCTAAGAACTTGCAGGACTAAGGCACGTCTCGGTACCTCCTCAACAGCAGTGACTGCAAAACCTTAGAAGAAACACAAGTTCCTTCACATCTTAAGTGTGCACCATTCTCCTGGATGACCTGCCTCGCACCCTGTCTCTGATTAACGAACACTGAAGTACATTTATCTATTAAGCTTTGCTAAATGGGATACATTTATCCCATTCTCGCTGGACGCGTCAGCTCATCATAGATTTCAACACTGGAGACTTCTCAGCACCCTTATAGTTCTGTCTAAGACCAATGTTGTGTTGGTTCCCTCCACCTGGACCAACCTCCTCGATATCCAGACGACAGCACCCACAACACAAGACTCTCAGCCAACTAAGACCTCATGCTGGCTGTGCCATTCATAATAATCTCACTCCATCAGCGATCATTATACCTAGACTGACTCACCGGGAACGTGTTCTCTCATCAATAGTTGCTCCATATGGAGGCTGGAACATAAGTAAACGTAAGGAACAAATAGACAGTTTCCTGCAAAGTGCCAACCATCTGGAGTGTTGTGGATATGTCGGCCTGCGAACTGCTGCAAGCAAGTCTGTTACATTATGTGATCATAAGTCAGTCCTGACCCTAGACCGGTCTTAAGAAGTTGAACACCAAGAACCCACTACAGGTACGTCCAGGAACGAAAGCTTTAGCACAGTAAATCCCTGTACCATATTTGATTGGAACTTAATATTACCTCAAATTTCTACTCAAAAACAATAAATGCAATCTCATACACATTTGTAGAGCCGGGCAGGAAATGACTGATTTAGGATAAAGTTCCCAGTTGCACTAATCATTTAGAGATATACATGATATTTCTACTGTTTGTCTTAGACAAACAAAACGAAGGAGGCAGAACTGGGAGGGGAAGGAACGGAGAGAGGGAGGAGGTATAGGGGAGTGGATGGAGGCAGGGAAAGAATGAGAAGGTTGAGTGAGAGAGGCAGAATGAGAGAGTGGGAGAGAGCGAGGGAGAGAGAGAGAGGGGCGGCGCGCGCGGAGGGTACGAGAGGACAGACACCCAGTATGCAACCTCCCCTGAATGGCCATCCGGTCACACCTCTACTCGCCCAGCAGGTTGGCCGGCCGCCAGCTAGACTTGTCTAATGGGAGGAGGACGGGGAGGGGCATGTGCCGTGCCCCTGGGGGGTCATGGCCCCACCTTGACACCCCCTCGCACTGCCACACACACGTGTTGCCTAGCCCACACCTGCATTTGGATCTTTTATTGGGAGCTGCCCAGAGCACTGGTGAATTGGAGTAAGGACCTCCACACTATACACCACTGGCACTCACCTCATCTTGCTAGTACTATAGTAGAGGTGGTAACTGTAGAGGCAGAGTTGTACCTGCCAGCTGGAAAATCTGCTTTTCTCGTATCACCCATGTAATGGCATCCGGCCATATTGTTAGTAAACATTTTATAATGATAATAATATAAATAATATAAATAATAATATAATATAATATATATATATATATATATATATATATATATATATATATATATATATATATATATATATATATATATATATATATATATATATATATATGGGTATTGTCGTGGACTAACAACCCATGACACATCGCTAAATGAACGTCCTCACAAAGCAGCACACTGTAACGGAACCTCTATGTCACCCTTCGTAATGCCATACGCTTGTCACTATGTGTAACTTTTCCTTGTGGTTCAAAAACACTGTCACCACTTACCGTGAGGTCGGTCTTACCTGCACAATTATCTACCTTAATAATTATCCTTAACACTGAGTGTGTACAACAAGGACAAGACTGTAAGGCCCGGCCTGGCAGTGGAACAACCCAACCCCGCCTGACTAGTGGCATGTGAGAGGCCCGAGTGTATGTCTTAACCCATTCAGTAATTATTAGGACGACCTCACGGTAAGTGGTCACAGTGTTTTTGAGCCACAAGGAAAAGTTACACATAGTGACAATCGTGTGACATTACAAATTGTGACATGGAGTTCCGGTACAACACTGAAATATTCCAAGTGTGACAACTTCTCTGTGTGTGTACTCACTTAGTTGTGCTTCCGGGGGTTGAGTTTCGGCTCTTTGGTCCCGCCTCTCAACTGTCAAAAAACTGGTGTACATATTCCCAAGCCTACTGGGCTCTAACATATCTACATTTGAAAGTGTGTATGGAGTCAGCCTCCACCACATCACTGCCCAATGCATTCCATTTCTTAACAACCCTAACACAGAAAAAAATATTGCAAACGTCCCTGTGGCTCATTTGGGTACTAAGTTTCCACCTGTGTCCCCTTGTTCGCGTACCACCCGTGCTAAATAATTTGCCTGTATCTACCCTACATATGTATGTATTAGGAGGCCTGGTCGACGACCGGGCCGCGGGGACGCTGAGCCCCGGAAGCATCTCAAGGTAACCCCTGTCAATTCATATGAGAATTTTATAGGTGGTAATCATGTCTCTAAATCTTGTCTCTTCTAGTATGGTGAGGTTAAATTCCGGTTGTCTTTCCTCGTAGCTTATATCTCACAGCTCGGGAACTAGCATGGTGGCATATCTTGAGGTTATTTTGAGATGATTTCGGGGATTAGCGTCCCCGCGGTCCGGTCCTCGACCAGGCCTCCTTTTTGTTACACGCCTTCAGGAAGCAGCCCGTAGCAGCTGTCTAACGCCCCAGGTACCTATTTACTGCTAGGTAACAGGGGGCATTAGGGTGAAAGAAATTGCCCATTTTGTTTCTGCCAGCAGCGGGAATCGAACCCGGACCCTAGGATTACGAGTCCAGAGCGCTGTGCACTCAGCTATCAGGCCCCTGTCACATCCCCTGTGTGTGTGTGTGTACTCACCTAGTTGAGTGCACACACACAAACACAAATGTGTGTGTGCGCGCGCGCGCTGAAGTGGAATTTATTAGGTTTTGAGACTGGTGAAAGTTAAGGTTTAATATGAAGTATCTTTTTCTGTATATATATATATATTTCTGTATATATATATATATATATATATATATATATATATATATATATATATATATATATATATATATATATATATACAGTATATATAATGTTTCTTTCAGAAACACTTATCTTATTCTTAATAAATTACAAGTTATCTTCAGGGGAGTGTTGCTTTAGATCAGAGTCGGGTCTAGTATTTTGAAGATTTCCTTATACAAATTGACAACTAATTTGGGAAAACTTATGACTGTCGGTGCGGTATCGAGAACAAGTGTTTCCCCAAATGGGTGTACCATTTTAGTGCCCAATTTGGCTGTGTTAGATCATATTATACAACCATCATCTATCTTCGATCTTCTGAATTAAATATATAATTTTGTATCCTGGGTGTGTGGGCGTGTCTTGGAGGTGAATAGTGTGGGTGTGTGGGCGTGTCTTGGAGGTGAATAGTGTGGGTGTGTGGGCGTGGTTGGCAAGTGTACCCAACGGTGTGGGCGTGGCCTAGCTGACCCCCCACCACTCTAGGCCAACATCTCCCCTTACACCTGACGTGCCCCCCCCCCTCTTCCCTCACCAGTACCTCACCCACGTCTCTCCTCCCTCACCAATGCCTCACCCACATGCACCACACCCAAGCAACACCCATTAGTACACCCAGCCCCCCCTCCCCCTCTCCACACAGCGAGCCACTTGGCTCTCAACATATACACAGGAAAACACACACACAGTATACATATTACCATTGTGGCATCCCCAACAACGCGCCAGGGCTTCCAACCCTGCTGGAAATGTTGGTTTAATAAACAAGCAAGAAACCCACGACCCCAACAATACATGACCCAGCAGTCTGCTGGAGGCGGGGAGTAATTAAATAACGTTGGGTTTATTCCTATTCATTCATATTTTTCTCTGCCTCTTCACCCATCTCTTCTCCTCCCCCCTTCTGCCCGGCCACTCCCTTGGCCCACAAGCCGGGGTCACACACCAGATATAAATTATGTGACAGCTGGTCGCTTGTTCAATTTGTTGCGTTTTGTTCGAACTCCTTTTCAAGAAGCTTTCTCTTGTCATTACCGGAAAATATGCATTAAACGCACTCTTTATGTGTGTGAGAGAGAGAGAGAGAGAGAGAGAGAGAGAGAGAGAGAGAGAGAGAGAGAGAGAGAGAGAGAGAGAGAGAGAGAGAGAGAGAGAGAGAGAGAGAGAGAGAGAGAGAGAGAGAGAGAAAAGAGAGAAGGGAGAAGAGAAGGGAGCAGTACCTCCCAGAGACTGGGAGGTGTCACCATACACATCTACCTAGCCAAGCGGTATACACCCCGGTGTAGTAGATGCCTTAACATAATGTCTGCCAATACTCGACAATGAACAGGACCGTCAAGAGAGTTAAACAAACCCGCACCCGGCACAGAGAGCTGTGTTAGGTAGTCTGTTAGTCACTGTTGGGTAGTCTTTACTGAAGGCCCTCCTCAACACCCTCAGATACATAATATAATATAATATAATATTATATATATATATATATATATATATATATATATATATATATATATATATATATATATATTGTAGGGTAGGGCATATATATATATATATATATATATATATATATATATATATATATATATATATATATATATATATATATATATATATATTAGGTACAGCAGCTGGTCTCTCTCTCCCTCTCACTTGAGAGGGAGAGAGAGACCAGCCATGTAACAAGTCATGTTACAACTGTCGCCAGGCAGCTTGCACTAAATCCTAAATTATAATAGAGTTCTTCGCCGAGAGCAGCATAATAACATAAGAATGAAGGTAACGGCAGAAGGCCTATTTGCCCATACGAGGCAGCTCCTATTTACATCCACAGGCTGTATATATATATCCATATATCTACAGCACAGGCTGTAGCTGATTCAGTTACTTCATGCATACGAAGGCACACAGAAGCGCTAAGACACGCGAAATGGTGTTTAGTCTCATGAATGATAACATTATTTGTGCATGGCTTCAAGCCAGAAATGTTACAATCATGTTTTATGGATTTACGAATAACTATGAATGAGAGTTAATTAAGTCGTCAGGAGAGCAAGGAGTATAGCAAATTATTACGCTTGGAGGCCGTAGACCCAATTAATTACACGTGTCCCACTCCCAAGGTGAGAGCCATAGCTCCTCATCATAACCGAGGAGCCTCGGAGCCCCATTAGCAGAGACTCCCTCAAATCTGAGTCCAACCACTTGGGGTGGACGGTAGAGCGACGGTCTCGCTTCATGCAGGTCGGCGTTCCATTCCCGACCGTCCAAGTATTTGGGGCACCATTCCTTCCCTCCCCGTCCCATCCCAAATCCTTATCCTGACCCCTTCCAAGTGCTATATAGTCGTAATGGCTTGGTACTTTCCCCCTGATAATTCACAATTCCCTCAAATCTGAAGAGACTTGCGCCAAGTGTGTGAAGGTAGAGTCCAAGAGGAGCGGGGCTGAGGGCAGCTTCGTGGGTCACCTCTCCCCATCCTCCGCCTCCACTCACAATTGGCTATAACCAATTATGAACCTCTTTCCTGCTAACTTTATAAGGTATACATTTGGGTGCAGTCTTTGGTGTAGACGGGCGTGCGTTGTTCATTAACAATATATATGCATTATTATTGTTGTGTGCGCGTATTCACCTATTGGTGGCCCCAAAGGTCGTGCTTCTGCTCTTGGGCCCCGCCTTTCCGGATTCTAGCGTTTAATTCAACGAATCCTCCTCGTCTAGTCAGTAATATTTTCATAATAATTTTACGTTAAATGAGCAATTATGCTCATCTGTCTCTAGTTTCCACCCATGATGGCCTCTCATGATATTAGAATTTATAGTAAAAATGTTCTTTTCCAATCTGTTAATTCCTATAAGGATTGAGTATGTTTCTTAACATGTCTCCGCTCTCTCTTCTCTTTCTTAGCGTTGTTTGACATCTTTTCTTCGTTGCCAGGAGCCGGTCGGCCGAGCGGACAGCACGCTGGACTTGTGATCCTGTGGTCCCGGGTTCGATCCCGGGCGCCGGCGAGAAATAATGGGCAGGGTTTCTTTCACCCTATGCCCCTGTTACCTAGCAGTAAAATAGGTACCTGGGTGTTAGTCAGCTGTCAAGGGCTGCTTCCTGGGGGTGGAGGCCTGGTCGAGGACCGGGCCGCGGGGACACTAAAGCCCCGAAATCATCTCAAGATAACCTCAAGATACACCTCTGAAGGGTGCGCATGTGAGTGGCACTGGTAATGTAGCGCCTCCTGATTGTCCCATCTTTTGTGTTTAAGTTTCCCAACGTTAAGAAAACGGTCAGTGTAAAGTGTCCTAACCTAACACACTAAGCCAGAGGACCCAAAACAGAAAACGGCACAATACGTCACATTCACGAGGCGCTTCCATTTTCTAGTACGACCATTCTAATTTGCAATATATCAAGGAGCAATATATATATATATATATATATATATATATATATATATATATATATATATATATATATATATATATATATATATATATATTGCAAATAATTTGCAATATATTCGCTCGTATGCGCCTTATGTAACACATACGAGCGAAAAGCGACATTCTTTGTAGGAGGACAGGTTGAGTGAATGGGGGAGAGGAATGAGGGGGGAGAGTAGGGGAAAGAGAACGAGGGATAGGAGAGCTGGAGTGAAGGGGGGGGAGGGGAAGGAAGGAGGTGTTAATTGAGGAAAACGAGGTGTTAAATGAGGGGACAGGGATTGAGGAGGAGAGAAAGGATTGAGAAGGGAAGGGATGAGGGACGGCATGAAAAAGAAAGCAAGAGAGAGAGAGAGAGAGAGAGAGAGAGAGAGAGAGAGAGAGAGAGAGAGAGAGAGAGAGAGAGAGAGTGTGTGTGTGTGTGTGTGTGTGTGTGTGTGTGTGTGTGTGTGTGTGTGTGTGTGTGTGTGTGTGTGTACTCACCTAGTTGTACTCACCTAGTTGTACTCACCTAGTTGTACTCACCTAGTTGTGTTTGCGGGGGTTGAGCTCTGGCTCTTTGGTCCCGCCTCTCAACCGTCAATCAACAGGTGTACAGATTCATGAGCCTATCGGGCTCTGTCATATCTACACTTGAAACAGTGTATGGAGTCAGCCTCCACCACATCACTTCCTAATGCATTCCATTTGTCAACCACTCTGACACTAAAAAAGTTCTTTCTAATATCTCTGTGGCTCATTTGGGCACTCAGTTTCCACCTGTGTCCTCTTGTGCGTGTTCCCCTTGTGTTAAATAGACTGTCTTTATCTACCCTATCAATCCCCTTCAGAATCTTGAATGTGGTGATCATGTCCCCCCTAACTCTTCTGTCTTCCAGCGAAGTGAGGTTTAATTCCCGTAGTCTCTCCTCGTATCTCATACCTCTCAGCTCGGGTACTAGTCTGGTGGCAAACCTTTGAACCTTTTCCAGTTTAGTCTTATCCTTGACTAGATATGGACTCCATGCTGGGGCTGCATACTCCAGGATTGGCCTGACATATGTGGTATACAAAGTTCTGAATGATTCTTTACACAAGTTTCTGAATGCCGTTCGTATGTTGGCCAGCCTGGCATATGCCGCTGATGTTATCCGCTTGATATGTGCTGCAGGAGACAGGTCTGGCGTGATATCAACCCCCAAGTCTTTTTCCTTCTCTGACTCCTGAAGAATTTCCTCTCCCAGATGATACCTTGTATCTGGCCTCCTGCTCCCTACACCTATCTTCATTACATTACATTTGGTTGGGTTAAACTCTAACAACCATTTGTTCGACCATTCCTTCAGCTTGTCTAGGTCTTCTTGAAGCCTCAAACAGTCCTCTTCTGTTTTAATCCTTCTCATAATTTTAGCATCGTCCGCAAACATTGAGAGAAATGAATCGAAAGTGTGTGTGTGTGTGTGTGTGTGTGTGTGTGTGTGTGTGTGTGTGTGTGTGTGTGTGTGTGTGTGTGTGTGTGTGTGTGTGTGTGTGTGTGCGCGTGTGTGTGTGCGTGTGTGGGGGGGGGGGTGGAAGGGGAGGGGGAGGGGTGATGGGGTAGAGGGGATGGGGGGAGAGGAGGAGGAGGGAAGCCAAGAGCAACAGGTAACAAGGGGTGCACCCTTAACCATCTTGGCGTTAAGGAGCGGCCGGTGAACACACTGGCCGGACAGCGACCGGGTACCTACCTTTACGGAACGAGGCGGGGAAAACTAGAGATTCTGGGTCATTAGCGAGGGAGAGGTAGAGTGGGTGTGAGGGCGATTACCGGCGCCAGGTAACCATTACCGTCTGTGACCGCTCATCTGTAATACTTGCCGCTCCCTAATGTTCCACTCTACAGTAATGGAGCAACATTGCGCTCCTTGATATATTGCAAACATATATTGCCACACAAAATTGCACATTTAGAGCATCAAGAAACCAAATTAGAAATAATGCAGCTATAAGCACGGATTAAGACTCAAGGTACATTTTATATCTCACAAGTCGAGCCTGGCCTCGGGCCGGGCTTGGGGAGTAGAAGAACTCCCAGAACCCCATCAACCAGGTATCAACCAGGTATATACAATAGACAATGACAAATCAACATTAAGCAACAAATATTAGAAAACCCTAACATAGAAATGTCCCTTAAAAGGCCAATGAGATTAAGCAAGGACAAACAATTATTATTTTTTACCCTCGAAGCACTGATCTATGTGTCCCTTTATCCAGCTGTGCTTCCCAACATAGCTGTGTGGTCGTCGTTTATTAGATCCCAGGGGGGGGGTGGAAATAGCCTAAGCTATTCTATCCCTTTGAGATATTACGGGCTCACCATAGCCCGTGCTACTTGGGACATTTTGTTCCAAGTAGCGAATCTTTAACAACAACAACAACAACCTTTGAGATGTATTTCTTTCTTGTCTCAATAAACATACTTGAACTTATTAGCTCCCAGGTAATAATACATTTATTACTGAAACTGAATTTGCTGAATCCTTCTCTTCTGGGATTTGCGACGGAGTGAGCATGTCTGTTGCCCACGCTAGTGTGAACTTCTATTAGGATGTGATCCGAGTAGCATGTATTTGTAATCATGGTGTCCCTAAACAGTTCATCGTTGTTGTTTGAGAAAATAAGGCCAAGTGTTTTTCCTTTCTAGTTGGTTTTATTAATTGCTGGTTCAAGGCAAATTTGTCTGAGCGTCAAGAAAGAGGTCGCTTGTAAAAACTGTTCATCTAGAAGGCTTCCTAGAAGGAAGTTTTCATCTAGAAGGTTTTCACGATGAAACCCAACAACGGAAATTAGAACTGTTCTTGAGGTAACAAGGGAAATTAGAACTGTTCTTGAGGTAACAAGGGAAATTAGAACTATTCTTGAGGTAACAAGGGAAATTAGAACTATTCTTGAGGTAACAACGAAAAGTAAAACTTTTTCATGAAGTGAAAGTGATAACTTTCCATTGAGGTAACAACGCGAATATTAAGATATCGTTAAGAAATGAAGACTAAGACTTTCCGTTAATTTACAGCAGTCCCCACGAGTCTCCAGCGTCCTAGCGGAGAAAGTAGCACGTCAGTAACCCCCACTGGATACACCCTGAGGTAACCTTGATGTTACCTTGAGGTAACTCCAAGGTAATTTGAGGTTAAGGCTTGTTACCAAGTTAAGGCTTACACAATACCGTTCCCCCAACAAATGTCAAAACCAACCTAACGTAACCCAAACTAATCTAACCCAAACCTAACCTAACGATATATATACAGTCTTGACGCTCAGAAAACCAGCCTTGTGGAGCCGTCATGGGTGCGATTTCATCCTACATGAACCCATGCAACCTACTCCAAGCAACTAAGGCTGGCACTTGCCAGCGCCCCAAGAGTGCCAACACAAACAGTCTTGTGGACTGGGAGAGAAACAACTGTGACAAACGAAAGCAGCTGCAAGTGGTGAAAGTTATTTTGAGGACAATGAATTAATGTGGTAGATTTATGAAAGAAAGTGGATAGGAAAGAAAAATGAAGGATGGGAAACGTGTAAAGAGCACGAGTGAAACAACGGAAAATGGGATGGGTAAATGAATACAAGGGGATGGGTAAATGAATACAAGGGGATGAGTAAATGAATACAAGGGGATGAGTAAATGAATACAAGGGGATGAGTAAATGAATACAAGGGGATGGGTAAATGAATACAAGGGGATGGGTAAATGAATACAAGGGGATGAGTAAATGAATACAAGGGGATGAGTAAATGAATACAAGGGGATGAGTAAATGAATACAAGGGGATGGGTAAATGAATACAAGGGGATGGGTAAATGAATACAAGGGGATGAGTAAATGAATACAAGGGGATGAGTAAATGAATACAAGGGGATGGGTAAATGAATACAAGGGGATGAGTAAATGAATACAAGGGGATGGGTAAATGAATACAAGGGGATGAGTAAATTAATACAAGGGGATGAGTAAATGAATACAAGGGGATGGGAAAATGAATACTTTCTCCTAGGTCTATTAACGATGTCTATGTTGTGTTACCATAGACTATATAACCGTTTGATGATGCTAGTGATAACCAAAAAGATAATTTTTATTTAATACTTGATGGAGTCCCCGGCGGTGCCCGGGCCCACCCCAAGAGGTTACATCATATACATGTTGAGAGCCTCAGGAATGTAAATATGCCATTAGAATGTGTATTTTGAATATCACTATCGTAATTTTTGTGTATTAACACATTTAGGTACATGTGCATATGTGCAGCTGCCCCCAGGCTATATGAAGGGGAGTACAGTGTGTGTCAAGAACTGGCTACGTGAGGCTAAAAGTCCCCATCACACAGGATGGTTAGTCATGCAGGGCCATGTGATCAGTAGTCTGCACTGGCAAACTCTGCGTGTATTGAGGATATCATCATGAATACAAGAGTGAATAAAGTAATTGCAAAGCTCCAGGTACCTCATGCCAACGGGTCTGAAGGGTTTAATGACTGGACATTCAATAGTATAGTGTGTGAGATGATGACAGTTCGTGCTCACAGTTTGCACATTGAGTGCTCAGGATTGAGAGGTTCGTCACCTGTATCCACCTGCCACAGGTAACGATAATTTTGTTAATAACGCATTTACGTACATCTTCATTTGAGCAGCCACAAAAAATGTCTTAAAATTATTATAAATTGATTTAGTTTAAGAAAGAGTTAACAAAAAATATGTTAACGGTAATATTATGAACAAATTATAAAACTATGAACTCTGTACTAAATATTTCATCTCTTCCACCTTAAAGAATTGGGGCTCTACCCTCAATGGGGTTCAATGAAGCCAATCCCAACCCTCTATGACACTCCACCCACACCCACCAGCCACCCTGGAGAGTTTAATGAAGTTAGCCCCCAGCAGCTGACCTAGTCCTCTACGGGCTCACCATAGCCCGTGCTACTTGGGAACTTTTGGTTCCAGGTAGCGAATCTTAAACAACAACCTCCAACCTATGACTTACAACCATCGTACCTATAAACGTGAATGTCTCTACTGCTTGTCCGAGGTCGAACGCCGGATACCAAGGGTTAACCTCATGTAACTATCATACATGAAACATGTAGAGTAGAAAAGTGTCACAGGTCAGTCAATGTTTTAAATGAATTGTTTTCAGAAATACTGGCATTTATAGCGACCCCCCCCCCCCATCCATGTGATTTTCAAGAAGTATGAAATATTGTTGGAATTCCCAAAAAGAGTTATTAGCATTACTAGTGCTTCATAATAAGACATTTTCTGAAAGAAAGGGGGAAGGGAAGATAGGGGAAGTGGGTGATGATTTTTTGTTATGATGGATGCCTACTACTACTGTGGAACTGGTTCTCCCTAATACTGGTGAGGGTGAGAAGTAGTGTGATTGGTTCTCCCTAATACTGGTGAGGGTGGAAAGTAGTGTGATTGGTTCTCCCTAATACTCCCTAGGGTGAGAAGTAGTGTGAATAAACACGTGTCAGTTCCCTTATAGTTAACTATCTTTTCCCACAGTACCACCCCACCATCTCCGAGTAAATAACTGCTCTCGTGAACACTATTGAGACGTTCCTTAGTTACAACATGGAAACAAATTACAAAACAATTACAAACAATGTCGAATTCTAAATCTGCAAGCCAAATTATCAACATACTGACGGGCGAGCGAGAGAGAGGAAGAGTGTTGACTATACACGCAGCAGAAGACAAGGCCGGCGTGAGCACAGAGAGCACCAGGGGGCCACCACCTTACCTTCTTGAGATGATTTCGGGGCTTTAGTGTCCCCGTGGCCCGGTCCTCGACCAGGCCTCCAGGTACCTCCCACCAACACATACCCGAAGTATCGCTGGGACAACGGTGGACGCTTTAAAGAGGGAACTTGACAACTCTCTATTTAAGTTGCGGGTCTAAGTTGACACAAGTGTTATATGAATCCCGGCCCTGTTGGTGATGTCATGTGGCCCCAAGAGCCACATGGTCCTTAGGGAAGCATGGCCCTAGGGCGGGCAGCGGGCGAATAAAAAAGAAATATCTACGCCATCCACATAAAATCTTCACATCTTGGAACAGTCAAGAGACAGTTTCAAGCACAGCTTTACAATTTCTTCTACGATTTAAAACTTTGATATCTAGACATTTGTCCCACGATCTACTCGGGTATAATAATATCCTGTCTCCTAAAGCAAGAGCGGCCTACCAAGCCGACAGGCCTATCCCGGAGTAGAGCTAAGCAAATCCACGAACAGCGCATAGCGTTCCATTTAGTAAGGTGATCAGCACCCACGCCAGTAAGAGGAAGGGGAAGGCGGTGAGGAGGTCCGGGAGAGTGCCACATAACCGCCCCCCGCAGCGCCCACTTCAGGATCCACTAATTAGCACCACGGCCCCGGCAGGGAGCTATTAGGTTGCCGAGGCGCCTCACAGGACCCTGCCTGCTCCCCAGGGACACGCAGGCCTCGTGGCGCGCGCACGCAACACGCACACATTATTATATCATTATATTTATATATATATATTTTATATATATATTATTATATTTTGGTAGAAGTCTTTCTTGGAAACATATGTTGTTGAATATCACCGAAAGGGTAAGATTTAATGATGCTAACACGAATCTTCTCAATATTTCTTACGTTTTTCTTCACTGTCGGGGGTAATTGAAAAATTAACTCTCCAAAGTTCATTTTTGGATTTTTATTTACGGTCTGACGCCTAGACGCGTTTCGCAAGAGACTTCTCACATTTTCAAAGACAGATTTTTATGTACTCCGTTTCATGCTTATATTTGTTTTTGGGTGAGTTGATGTGACAAATGTTTTTGGGTGAGGTGATAAAACACGAACCAATGGGTAATAATGGGGTAAAGATAATTTTACATAGTCAGAACACGAATTATTGTGTAATTTCTCTTCTTGCTTCTATGTTGGTTCGGGGTCTTGAAGTGGGTAGAATATAGTTATGTGATAATTGGCTGTTGACTTTTTGGTGTGTAGGGCCTCGCTGATGTCGAGTCTCCTGCTATCGCTGTATCTATCGATGATTTCTGTGTTCCTTGTTATGCTTTCTCTGGTGATAGTCTGGTTGTGTGAGGAGATTATATTCTCCTTGATGGAGCCCTGTTGTTTGTGCAATGTTAATCGCCTGGAAAGAGACGTTGTTGTCTTGCCTATATACTGAGATCTTCGGGGCTGACAGTCCCCAAGTGGGCATGTGAAGGCATAGACGACGTTGGTTTCTTTCAAGGCGTTCTGTTTGGTGTCTGGAGAGTTCTTCATGAGTAGGTTGGCCGTTTTCTTGTTTTTGTAGTAAATTGTCAATTATATCTTCTGATTTTCGTCTGTGGGGATAACGTTCCTATTAATAATATCTTTCAGGACACTTTCCTTCGTTTTATGAGCCGTCGAAAAGAAGTTCCTGTAAAATAGTCTAATAGGAGGTACAAGTGTTGTGTTGGTTGTCTCTTCAGAGGTTGCATGACGTTTCACCTTTCTTTTTATGATGTCTTCAACATAACCGTTAGAGAAACCGTTGTCGACTAGGAGCTGCATATATATATATATATATATATATATATATATATATATATATATATATATATATATATATATATATATATATATATATATATATATATATATATATAGTATATCGAATAAATGAGAGAGAGAGAGAGAGAGAGAGAGAGAGAGAGAGAGAGAGAGAGAGAGAGAGAGAGAGAGAGAGAGAGAGAGAGAGAGAGAGAGAGAGAGAGAGAGAGAGAGAATGAATTCCTAGCATCAGATAACAATATAAAAGTTTTCCCTTAAATGCACATCTATATTTGGTTTACTTAATGGTTATTAAATATCATATTTCAACAACATGTTAAGAACTGCAAAAAGTTAAGATCTTATTCGAGCTCCTGATAGGCCAGGTGGATTTCCAGAATGCTGAAGGCATTACCTCTGGAGTGCTATGCTGCAATGCCGGAATGTTAACTGGAATGTTAACTGGAATGTGAACCTGACAGTTTATTAGACCTCCGGTTGTTCCTATAAAGAAGAACCTTAAACTGAAAAGAACACAAGTTATGTTTCTTCCCCATGAGCCTCTAGTGCTAGTATTGGTGGTCTTCCTGTGGACGATTTCGTTAGCTCTCCTATGGCAGCCTGACCTTGGGTCAACCTTCTCTGGTGATATCCTGGTCAATGAAGGTGCTGGTGTTTGTAACCCGCAGGAGCACATACCAGCACAGCCAAGCACAACCCCCTACAGATGACCAGCGGTTCAGAGCACACTCCCCAAGGGCCAACGGTGACACACATTCCTTGTATACCGTGATGAAGGTACACTTCCGTTAGTTAAAGTTTAGGGTGCAGTAGTGGTAGTGATACACCTGCCATACTGGCTCAACACATTAACACTATAATGTTTCTGGTATGACTCAGCATAGATAGTCTGGTAGATAGCATCACAACGTTACACTGTTAAAGCTTTAAGTTGCTTAATGCATGGGCAAATTAGTACAGCCCTGAGAAGCCTTTCCAAGAGACATGCGTTAGCTATGTTGGTCTACTTAGGCTGCATACAAATACACTCCTGGTTGCGTTTCAGTCTTCCTGAGCATACTAAGACGTGCATGCACGCTGTATCAATTCACGCTAAGAAGGCTGCGACATTACGTGCTATTCCTGGCTTTATAAAAGAGTGCTAAATAACGTTAAAATTTCTGAAAACAGAATCATAGCAATTACTACATAATAAAGTCTTTAAAGCAGTGATTCCAGATAATGTGAACATTGTCTAAAGAGTACAGAATACTAATCACGACTAAACCAAGGGAAAGAGAGACTTGGTACATAGATGTGTGTAAACTATAGAGGGATATATAGCTTTCGTCAAAGATAGTGACCGTTCCAGAGTTTAATTATGTTCCTAATATGGTATTTGAGAGGGTAAATTAATGAAAAGTCTTACGTTCTTAAACAACTCGACAAATGCCAAAATTGTATAAATCCATATGGAAAACTTTGGAGTATTCTGGTATTTTAGTGAATCTATAATGAGGTAACGATACCTTAGACGTCCAGGTATGGCCTCTATTGGAACCAAGCCTGGAGGCATAGTGCCACCAGGTCTGAGAAAGGTCGACACTCACGAATTATGCATTTCTAACTATAGAAATGTCTTGTTGTTGTCCAGGAAGTGCGTTAATGCTACTTTATGGTTGGATGATAACTGTTAGATATTTACGGCTAATCACATCACACACAATACACTCAAGGCACAAGTGCGCGCACGCTGTCACCACAAGCGCGCGTGCACGCTGTTGCCACAAGCGCGCGTGCACGCTGTTGCCACAAGCGCGCGTGCACGCTGTTGCCACAAGCGCGCGTGCACGCTGTTGCCACAAGCGCGCGTGCACGCTGTCGCCACAAGCGCGCGCACGCTGTCACCACAAGCGCGCGTGCACGCTGTCACCACAAGCGCGCGTGCACGCTGTCACCACAAGCGCGCGTACACGCTGTCACCACCAGCGTGCACATCTCAGGTCAGAACAAACACTGGACAACTTGCACACTCCACCCATCTGGGTCACGCTATCAGAAGCGACACAGTTATTTGTGTACACGAGATCACACTAATAATAACACACAGACACATCACAGTAACGTGATATATCAACGAGACGAGCCACAAGAGCCCTGATGAGGATTCGAACCTATGTGCTGGGTGACCCAGCACATAGGTTCCCAGACACTAATAAAACAATAACAATAGTAATAATAATAATATGTTCTCACGATGTACTTTCTGTAGGTACTCTGGCGACACCTTACTCTCCAAAACCACCTCTAGGTCTCCTTCTTTTTTAGACTTCTGTAATTCCTTTCCACATAGTTTGTAAGTTGTATGTGGTCTGTTTTCTCCGAATCCACATTCTGTAACATGGCATTTATTCACATTGCATTCCATTTGCCACGTGACGCTCCAAGCACTTATAAATTTGAAGGGCAATGCAATCGTCTTCCCCAGTATCTTAGCATCATCCACAAACATGGTCATGTACTTATGTATTCCTTCTGGTAGATCATTTATTTAGACGATGAACATTACTGGTGCAAGAACTGAACCCTGCGGTACTCCGCTAGTAACACTCCTCCAGTCAGATACATTGTCTCTGATTACCGCCCTCATCTGTCTGTCAAAATATTTTTCATACATGTCAGAAGTCTCCCTGTCACCCCTCCAGCATGTTCAAGTTTCCAGAACAGCCTCTTGTGTGGGACTGTCAAAAGCCCTTTTTTTTTAGGTCCAGATAGACACAGTCAAGTCAACCATCTCTTTCCTGTATTATCTCTGTGGCTCTATCATAAAAGCTAAGTAGGTTTGTTACACAGGATCTTCCTGTTCGAAAACCATACTGTCTGTTCGTTATTATGTCATTACTCTCTAGGTGATCAACCCATTTGGTCTTACTGAAGCGACCATACGAGTCATAAATACTCATACTCCGCCCAAGTAAAACAGGAACGAGCAACACTTAGTGGGCCAGCCAGAGGCTTAGGGCCCGCGCAGGAATATCCCTGAGAAAAAAAAAATTTGGCTTAAACTAATTTTTCTAGTGTTTTGACTACCACGCTTGTTAATGACACGGGTCTATAATTTAGAGGTTCTTCTAGACTATCATTTGTATAAATTGGTACCATGTTGCCTTTTCCACATATCTGCTAAGATTCCATTACACAAGGAAGTCTGGAACATTAATTGGAGTGGAATGCTCAGCTCAGATGCACATTCTCGCAGCACCCAAGGTGAAATTCCATCAGGTCTCTCTTGATTTTATCTTAAACATGTATCTTGCTTTGAACATTATTATTATTATTATTATTATTATTGAGAAAATCCACTAAGACTATAGGTGGGCGAGAAGCTACGACCCCTACAACATTGACGGTCGCGGACTCTACTACTAGACCAACGCTGACTTGTTAAAAAATGTTTCGCCACTCCCAGGAATCGAACCCGGGACCATTTAATTTTGAAACGACTGCGTTGACCCCTACACCACAGATCTCCTCAAGATCAAATGTATGTATGCATGTGTGTGTATTCACCTAGTTGTGCTTGCGGGGGTTGAGCTCTGGCTCTTTGGTCCCGCCTCTCAACTGTCAATCAACTGGTGTACAGATTCCTGAGCCTATTGGGCTCTATCATTTCTACACTTGAAACTGTGTATGGAGTCAGCCTCCACCACATCACTTCCTAATGCATTCCATCTGTTAACTACTCTGACACTGAAAAAGTTCTTTTCTTTACTCTTTTCTTTCAAAATACTGCCCTCAGTATTTTGGTGTTTATGTGATTGATAGTTTGCTTTTCATTTTTATTTTCAATATGTATCACTAAATTGTTGTGTTAAACATCACCTGGCATTAGTGAGACCAATTTTCTAGGGTGGTTATGTGAGCTAGCAACCTCCCTCGCTTTATAGGTACTGTAGTCTTGCTGGTCAGCTTAGTACCATCAGAAAATGTTGATATTCTGCTGTTTAAGTCATCGTCGGGGTCAATAATGTACACCAACAAATCCCAGGCCCCAACACCCAGCCCCGCGGCACTCCACCGGACTCACGACGCCAGTCTCATGCTTCTCTATTCCTAATACACAACAATCTATTCCAAGCTCTCTCATTTAGAAGAAATCTGATAGAAAAAATTATGCTTGTCCGCGTTCGCGTGCGTGCGTGTGCGTGCGTGCCCGCACAAATCCAAAAGGAGAGGGAGTTTCTACGTATTCAGCCAAGCCTTCCAAGTGACAACCTGAATCAAGCACATGCTGAAAACCTTTAGAAAATCCATACTTATTACATCAACTTTTAATCGTACATATTAATAGTATCGAAAGAAATCAAAGTGACTCATTAAACACGATCATTATTTTAGAAAACCGCGCTGGGGAATTATCGACGGTCAGGCGGTATTTGTCCGGGGTGATGAATTGTGTCATCTTTAGTGTCCGATAAGTTCTTCCACTGCTAATGTCCAACTTATTGCTCGATAATTACATGGGGACATTTTGGTATTCCGGAGTAGTGAGGCACGTGAGTAGTGGTGGAAGGAGAAGAGGAATGAGGTGAGTAGCAGGGGGAACAGAGGCATGAGGCGTGGTGCAGGTGGAGCCCAACACCAGGAGTCATAATTACATTCAGCGTATGGCGGTACAGTGTAACCGACAACAAAGGCATCTTTTGTTCGCATTATGGACGATTATGTAGTAAACAGCTGGCTATTAATCCATGGATGTAATTTTAGTTATGGTTCACTGCATATTAGTCTTTTTCAGCCTTTTCCAAACACACGCAAGGGTGCTTGCCCGCGTTCGCGTGTGCGTGCGTGCGTGTGTGTGTGTGTGTGTGTGTGTGTGTGTGTGTGTGTGTGTGTGTGTGTGTGTGTGTGTGTGTGTGTGTGTGTGTTTGTGTGCGTGCGTGCCCGCACAAATCCAAAAGGAGAGGGAGTTTCTACGTGTCAAGCCAAGCCTTCCAAGTGACAACGTGAATCAAGCACACGGCTGGCGATGGTATGAAGCCAATTTAATTGCGACACAAGTTATAGTAATGTACAGTAATTGTGATTATACACACACGCACATTGTATTATAATTGTGTTCTTCAGTCGGACGGTCTTGAAGTGTATGTACGAGGGACTCGCTACATTCACTCATTGATTATAAACATGATTTAATCAGTAGAATTATAACAGCGTAGTAGATCAAGGATTGCTGGGGGCAACTGCCGCCACCACCAGTGTTGCCTGCACCACCACCACCAGTGTTGCCTGCACCACCACCACCACCAGTGTTGCCCGCACCACCCCCACCAGTGATGCCTGCACCACCACCACCACCAGTGATGCCTGCAACCCACCACCACCAGTGTTACCCGCACCACCACCACCAGTGATGCCTGCACCACCACCACCAGTGATGCCTGCAACCCAACACCACCAGTGTTGCCTGCAACCCAACACCACCAGTGTTGCCTGCACCACCACCACCAGTGATGCCTGCAACCCAACACCACCAGTGTTGCCTGCAACCCAACACCATCAGTGTTGCCTGCACCACCACCACCACCAGTGTTGCCTGCACCACCAACACCACCATTGTTGCCTGCACCACCACCACCACCAGTGTTGCCTGCACCACCACCACCACCACCACCAGTGTTGCCCGCACCACCACCACCGATGTTGCCAGCACCACCACCACCAGTGTTGCCTGCACCACCACCACCACCGATGTTGCCTGCACCACCAGTGTTGCCCGCACCACCACCACCACCAGTGTTGCCTGCACCACCACCACCACCACCAGTGTTGCCCGCACCACCACCACCGATGTTGCCTGCACCACCACCACCACCAGTGTTGCCTGCACCACCACCACCACCAGTGTTGCCCGCACCACCACCACCGATGTTGCCTGCACCACCAGTGTTGCCCGCACCACCACCAGTGTTGCCTGCACCACCACCACCACCAGTGTTGCCTGCACCACCACCACCACCAGTGTTGCCCGCACCACCTCCACCACCACCGATGTTGCCTGCACCACCAGTGTTGCCCGCACCACCACCACCACCAGTGTTGCCCGCACCACCAACACCACCAGTGTTGCCCGCACCACCACCACCACCAGTGTTGCCTGCACCACCAGTGTTGCCCGCACCACCACCACCAGTGTTGCCTGAACCACCACCATCACCAGTGTTGCCTGCACCACCACCACCACCACCAATGTTGCCTGCACCACCACCACCACCAGTGTTGCCCGCACCACCACCACCAGTGTTGCCTGCACCACCACCACCACCTGTGTTGCCTGCACCACCACCACCACCAGTGTTGCCTGCACCACCACCACCACCACCACTGAGAAACAACTACTTAACAACATCTAGGGGTTCGCCACGGACGCATCCTGCCATTTAACTGCGTGGTGATTATGGAAGCTGATAATTAACCACACTTGAAAGTATGTTAAAAATAGCTTTAAACATCTGCCAGGAGAGAAGACAAATGTTAACCAAACATCGATCTCATTATCGCAAGGTTTTGATAACTTTACACGTCACGACATTTTGTGAGATCTTTAAATGGAGATCAAGTCTGTAGTTGTATCTTTGATAGGGGATGCTGGACCCTTGTTGATAGATGAGAGGATGCTGAGAGATGCATTCCAAGATGTGTATACCCCCAGGGTCAACTCCCAGTGGTGTATACCCCCCAGGGTCATCTCCCAGTGGTGTATACCCCCAGGGTCATCTCCCAGTGGTGTATACCCCCAGGGTCATCTCCCAGGTGTATACCCCCAGGGTCATCTCCCAGTGGTGTATACCCCCAGGGTCATCTCCCAGTGGTGTATACCCCCAGGGTCATCTCCACAGTGGTGTATACCCCCAGGGTCATCTCCCAGTGATGTATACCCCCAGGGTCGTCTCCTAGTGGTGTATACCCCCAGGGTCGTCTCCCAGTGGTGTATACCCCCAGGGTTATCTCCCAGTGGTGTATACCCCCAGGGTCGTCTCCCAGTGGTGTATACCCCCAGGGTCATCTCCCAGTGGTGTATACCCCCAGGGTCATCTCCCAGTGGTGTATACCCCCAGGGTCATCTCCCAGTGGTGTATACCCCCAGGGTCATCTCCCAGTGGTGTATACCCCTAGGGTCATCTCCCAGTGGTGTATACCCCTAGGGTCATCTCCCAGTGGTGTATACCCCTAGGGTCATCTCCTAGTGGTGTATACCCCCAGGGTCATCTCCCAGTGGTGTATACCCCCAGGGTCGTCTCCCAGTGGTGTATACCCCCAGGGTCATCTCCCAGTGGTGTATACCCCCAGGGTCATCTCCCAGTGGTGTATACCCCCAGGGTCGTCTCCCAGTGGTGTATACCCCTAGGGTCATCTCCCAGTGGTGTATACCCCCAGGGTCGTCTCCCAGTGGTGTATACCCCCAGGGTCATCTCCCAGTGGTGTATACCCCCAGGGTCATCTCCCAGTGGTGTATACCCCCAGGGTCATCTCCCAGTGGTGTATACCCCCAGGGTCATCTCCCAGTGGTGTATACCCCCAGGGTCATCTCCCAGTGGTGTATACCCCCAGGGTCATCTCCCAGTGATGTATACCCCCAGGGTCATCTCCCAGTGATGTATACCCCCAGGGTCGTCTCCCAGTGATGTATAGCCCCAGGGTCGTCTCCCAGTGGTGTATACCCCCAGGGTCGTCTCCCAGTGGTGTATACCCCCAGGGTCATCTCCCAGTGGTGTATACCCCCAGGGTCATCTCCCAGTGGTGTATACCCCCAGGGTCATCTCCCAGTGATGTATACCCCCAGGGTCATCTCCCAGTGATGTATACCCCCAGGGTCGTCTCCCAGTGATGTATAGCCCCAGGGTCATCGCCCAGTGATGTATACCCCCAGGGTCGTCTCCCAGTGGTGTATACCCCCAGGGTCATCTCCCAGTGGTGTATACCCCCAGGGTCATCTCCCAGTGGTGTATACCCCCAGGATCATCTCCCAGTGATGTATACCCCCAGGGTCGTCTCCCAGTGGTATATACCCCCAGGGTCGTCTCCCAGTGGTGTATACCTCCAGGGTCATCTCCCAGTGGTGTATACCTCCACGGTCATCTCCCAGTGGTGTATACCTCCACGGTCATCTCCCAGTGGTGTATACCTCCACGGTCATCTCCCAGTGGTGTATACCCCCAGGGTCATCTCCCAGTGGTGTATACCTCCAGGGTCATCTCCCAGTGGTGTATACCCCCCACGGTCATCTCCCAGTGGTGTATACCCCCACGGTCATCTCCCAGTGGTGTATACCCCCAGGGTCGTCTCCCAGTGGTGTATACCCCAGGGTCGTCTCCCAGTGGTGTATACCCCCAGGGTTATCTCCCAGTGGTGTATACCCCCAGGGTCATCTCCCAGTGGTGTATACCTCCACGGTCATCTCCCAGTGGTGTATACCCCCAGGGTCATCTCCCAGTGGTGTATACCTCCACGGTCATCTCCCAGTGGTGTATACCTCCAGGGTCATCTCCCAGTGGTGTATACCTCCACGGTCATCTCCCAGTGGTGTATACCTCCAGGGTCATCTCCCAGTGGTGTATACCTCCACGGTCATCTCCCAGTGGTGTATACCTCCAGGGTCATCTCCCAGTGGTGTATACCTCCACGGTCTCCCAGGAGTAAACTATGGTTTCCCAAAATGCAACAAATTATTGTCATTGTAATCTAAAAAAAAAAGTTATTTGGGTTATTTTATATACATTTTAAA
Organism: Procambarus clarkii; assembly: GCF_040958095.1. NCBI lineage: Eukaryota > Metazoa > Arthropoda > Malacostraca > Decapoda > Cambaridae > Procambarus > Procambarus clarkii. The sequence goes on from NC_091211.1 coordinate 19,040,398, forward strand.
ATAAAAATATTAATATATTTTTAATGTTAAAATTATTTCGCTATTTCCTCCGCGTTATTTTTATATATTTTCTAAGATTTAATTTGACGTTATTAAAGGGAAAATAAAATACCGGAAATATAAAGGACAAGGGCTGAAACTCTTTATCAATCCTCAGACCCGTTAACAGGAGTGCCACCAGTCAACGGGAGGGTCAAAGACAGTGCCACCAGTCAACGGGAGTGTTCAAGACAGTGCCACCAGTCAACGGGAGGGTCATAGACAGTGCCACCAGTCAACGGGAGGGTCAAAGACAGTGCCACCAGTCAACGGGAGTGTTCAAGACAGTGCCACCAGTCAACGGGAGTGTTCAAGACAGTGCCACCAGTCAACGGGAGGGTCAAAGACAGTGCCACCAGTCAACGGGAGGGTCAAAGACAGTGCCACCAGTCAACGGGAGCCTCAAAGACAGTGCCACCAGTCAACGGGAGTGTTCAAGACAGTGCCACCAGTCAACGGGAGTGTTCAAGACAGTGCCACCAGTCAACGGGAGTGTTCAAGACAGTGCCACCAGTCAACGGGAGTGTTCAAGACAGTGCCACCAGTCAACGGGAGTGTTCAAGACAGTGCCACCAGTCAACGGCAGTGTTCAAGACAGTGCCACCAGTCAACGGGAGTGTTCAAGACAGTGCCACCAGTCAACGGCAGTGTTCAAGACAGTGCCACCAGTCAACAGCAGTGTTCAAGACAGTGCCACCAGTCAACGGCAGTGTTCAAGACAGTGCCACCAGTCAACGGCAGTGTTCAAGACAGTGCCACCAGTCAACGGCAGTGTTCAAGACAGTGCCACCAGTCAACGGCAGTGTTCAAGACAGTGCCACCAGTCAACGGCAGTGTTCAAGACAGTGCCACCAGTCAACGGCAGTGTTCAAGACAGTGCCACCAGTCAACGGCAGTGTTCAAGACAGTGCCACCAGTCAACGGGAGTGTTCAAGACAGTGCCACCAGTCAACGGCAGTGTTCAAGACAGTGCCACCAGTCAACGGCAGTGTTCAAGACAGTGCCACCAGTCAACGGCAGTGTTCAAGACAGTGCCACCAGTCAACGGGAGTGTTCAAGACAGTGCCACCAGTCAACGGCAGTGTTCAAGACAGTGCCACCAGTCAACGGGAGGGTCAAAGACAGTGCCACCAGTCAACGGCAGTGTTCAAAACAGTGCCACCAGTCAACGGCAGTGTTCAAGACAGTGCCACCAGTCAACGGGAGTGTCAAAGACAGTGCCACCAGTCAACGGGAGTGTTCAAGACAGTGCCACCAGTCAACGGGAGTGTTCAAGACAGTGCCACCAGTCAACGGGAGTGTTCAAGACAGTGCCACCAGTCAACGGGAGGGTCAAAGACAGTGCCACCAGTCAAGGGGAGTGTTCAAGACAGTGCCACCAGTCAACGGGAGGGTCAAAGACAGTGCCACCAGTCAAGGGGAGTGTTCAAGACAGTGCTACGAGTCAAGGGGAGTGTTCAAGACAGTGCCACCCGTCAAGGGGAGTGCCTGTGAAGTTGGACAGTCACCTATATTACTCAATTCGTCGAACTTTGGTTAACCAAAGTTCAATTAGCGAGAGTGTCGGTTTAACGCGCGCGGACGGTAATGAGCTGGCAAATACATGTTCTCCAAGCTTGGGAGGAGGTAGTGGTGGTTGGTGGTTGGTGGTGGTTGGTGGTAGTGGTGGTGGTTGGTGGTAGTGGTGGTGGTGGTGGTAGTGGTGGTTGGTGGTGGTGGTGTAGGGATGGTGGTGGTGGTGGTGGTGGTGGTGGTGGTTGGTGGTAGTGGTGGTGGTGGTTGGTGGTAGTGGTGGTGGTGGTGGTGGTTGGTGGTAGTGGTGGTGGTGGTGGTAGTGGTGGTTGGTGGTGGTGGTGTAGGGATGGTGGTGGTGGTGGTGGTGGTGGTGGGTGGTTGTGGTGGTTGGTGGTGGTGGTGGTGGTTGGTGGTGGTGGTGGTGGGTGGTGGTGGGGTGGTGGTGGTGGTGGTAGTGGTGTTGGGGTGGGAGGTGGTGGTGGTGGTGTTGAGGTGGTGGTGGTGTGGGAGAAGGTGGTGGTGTTGGGATGGGAAGTGGTGGTGGTGGTGTTGGGATGGGAGGTGGTGGTGGTGGTGGTGGGGTGGGGGGAGGTGGTGGTGGTGGTGTTGGGGTGGGGGGAGGTGGTGGTGGTGGTGTTGGGGTGGGGGGAGGTGGTGGTGGTGGTGTAGGGATGGGAGGTGGTGGTGGTGGTGGTGGTGGTGTTGGGGTGGGGGGAGGTGGTGGTGGTGGTGTTGAGGTGGGGGGAGGTGGTGGTGTTGGGGTGGGGGGAGGTGGTGGTGGTGGTGTTGGGGTGGGGGGAGGTGGTGGTGGTGGTGTTGGGGTGGGGGGAGGTGGTGTTGGGGTGGGGGGAGGTGGTGGTGGTGGTGTTGGGGTGGGAGGTGGTGGTGGTGGTGGTGGTGTTGGGGTGGGAGGTGGTGGTGGTGGTGGTGGTGTTGGGGTGGTAGGTGGTGGTGATGGTGGTGGTGTTGGGGTGGGAGGTGGTGGTGGTGGTGTTGGGGTGGGAGGTGGTGGTGGTGGTGTTGGGGTGGGAGGTGGTGGTGGTGGTGTTGGGGTGGGAGGTGGTGGTGGTGGTGTTGGGGTGGGAGGTGGTGGTGGTGGTGTTAGGGTGGGAGGTGGTGGTGATGGTGGTGGTGGTGTTGGGGTGGGAGAAGGTGGCGGTGGTGGTGGTGGTGGTGTTAGGGTGGGAGAAGGTGGTGGTGGTGTTGGGGTGGTGGTGGTGTTGGGGTGGGAGGAGGTGGGAGCAAGGTGAGCATGGAGAGTAGAGAGCAGGAGGGTGTTAACCCCCTCGGCAGATTAACTTTACTCAATGAGATCTAGTGATATAAATCTGTCAAACGGCGCTGCGGTTCTCACCAATTAGTGCAGGGAACAGCAAGACCTTTTGTGTGTGTGTGTGTGTGTGTGTGTGTGTGTGTGTATGTGTGTGTGTGTGTGTGTGTGTGTGTGTGTGTGTGTGTGTGTGTGTGTGTGTGTGTGTGTGTGTGTATTCACCTAGTTGTGCTTGCGGGGGTTGTGTTCCTCGAGGCTTCAGAGTGTTCCTCGAGGCTTCAGAGTGTTCCTCGAGGCTTCAGAGTGTTCCTCGAGGCTTCAGAATGTCCCTCGAGGCTTCAGAGTGTTCCTCGAGGCTTTAGAATGTTCCTCGAGGCTTCAGAGTGTTCCTCGAGGCTTCAGTGTTCCTCGAGGCTTCAGAATGTTCCTCGAGGCTTCAGAGTGTTCCTCGAGGCATCAGAGTGTTCCTCGAGGCTTCAGAGTGTTCCTCGAGGCTTCAGTGTTCCTCGAGGCTTCAGAGTGTTCCTCGAGGCATCAGAGTGTTCCTCGAGGCTTCAGAGTGTTCCTCGAGGCTTCAGAGTGTTCCTCGAGGCTTCAGAGTGTTCCTCGAGGCTTCAGAGTGTTCCTCGAGGCTTCAGAGTGTTCCTCGAGCAACCCGTCCTCGACTCAAGTCCATTACATCCAGCGGTCGACCCCACAGACGCATTCATAAATTTTAATATGCTGTTCATTCAAAACGGAAATTTTCTCAAGTATAAATTAATATTATAATATATTAGCATATTGTGTATATATAGGCATAGGTTAGGTTAGGTGTTTAGGTTCTGTTGGCGATTATTTGTATTTGTAGTACGTGGGTGAAGCATTTATAGCGTTGTGATTCGAACAAAATTCGTCAGTGAAGCACTTGTTCCGGATATGTTCGAACGTCAGCAGTTGTGAGTCGTGTGTAAACCGCTTTTCATTCATAAACAGGGGGGTTGCAGCCCGTCCTCCAAACAAAGATCCAAAAGTGATTCCATCCACCCGCCAAACCCCCTGTTTATGAATGAAAAACGGTTTACACACGACTCACAACTGCTGACGTTCGAACATATCCGGAACAAGTGCTTCACTGACGAATTTTGTTCGAATCACAACGCTATAAATGCTTCACCCACGTACTACAAATACAAATAATCGCCAACAGAACCTAAACACCTAACCTAACCTATGCCTATATATGCACAATATGCTAATATATTATAATATTAATTTATACTTGAGAAAATTTCCGTTTTGAATGAACAGCATATTAAAATTTATGAATGCGTCTGTGGGGTCGACCGCTGGATGTAATGGACTTGAGTCGAGGACGGGTTGTGGTTTGGCGGGTGCATGGAATCACTTTTGGATCTTTGTTTGGAGGACGGGCTGCCTCGAGGCATCAGTGTTCCTCGAGGCTTCAGAACGTTAGGCGAGATTCACGGAAAGATCGAGTCGCCAGAACGCTTAAGACTTCAGAGAAGATAAAACTGGGAGGTGATGTTAATGGTGTGGGAGACCCCCCCCAGGTGGCTGTGTGGGAGACCCCCCTCCAGGTGGCTGTGTGGGAGACCCCCCCCCCCAGGTGGCTGTGTGGGAGACCAACCCCCAGGTGACTGTGTGGGAGACCCCCCAGGTGGCTGTATGGGAGACCCCCCCAGGTGGCTGTGTGGGAGACACCCCCCCCCCCCAGGTGGCTGTGTGGGAGACCCCCCCCCAGGTGGCTGTGTGGGAGACCCCCCCCCCCAGGTGGCTGTGTGGGAGACCCCTCCCCAGGTGGCAGTGTGGGAGACCCCCCCAGGTGGCTGTGTGGGAGACCCCTCCAGGTGGCTGTGTGGAAGACCCCCCAGGTGGCTGTGGGAGACACCCCCCCCAGGTGGCTGTGTGGGAGACCAACCCCCCAGGTGGCTGTGTGAATACCCCCCCAGGTGGCTGTGTGGGAGACCCCCCCCCAGGTGGCTGTGTGGGAGACCCCCCCCCCCAGGTGGCTGTGTGGGAGACCCCCCAGGTGGCTGTGTGGGAGACACCCCCCCCCAGGTGGCTGTGTGGGAGACCCCCCCAGGCGGCTGTGTGGGAGACCAACCCCCCAGGTGGCAATGTGGGAGACACCCCCCCAGGTGGCTGTGTGGGAGACCTCCTCCTCCCAGGTGGCTGTGTGGGAGACTCCCCCCCCCCCAGGTGGCTGTGGGAGGGCCAGGGGAGCTCCTGCCTGCCGTGGGTGAGCCGTCACTCGTTACACCGCCCTCGGCCAGGAATCTCTCATAGTTTATAGCAATTAACCAGCGGACAGGGGGCATGTTGGCCAGAGGGTGTGGTGGCCGGCCCGCCCCCTCACGACGCCGCCCCTCTTAGCCTGCACCCACCTGAGTGGGAGGCAGGTCAACAGGCCGGGGAGGGGATAGAGTGGGAGGCAGGTCAACAGGCCGGGGAGGGGATAGAGTGGGAGGCAGGTCAACAGGCCGGGGAGGGGGTAGAGTGGGAGGCAGGTCAACAGGCCGGGGGGGGAGGGGGTAGAGTGGGAGGCAGGTCAACAGGCCGTGGAGGGGGTAGAGTGGGAGGCAGGTCAACAGGCCGGGGAGGGGGTAGAGTGGGAGGCAGGTCAACAGGCCGGGGGGGGGGGGAGGGGGTAGAGTGGGAGGCAGGTCAACAGGCCGGGGAGGGGGTAGAGTGGGAGGCAGGTCAACAGGCCGGGGAGGGGGTAGAGTGGGAGGCAGGTCAACAGGCCGGGGAGGGGGTAGAGTGGGAGGCAGGTCAACAGGCCGGGGGGGGGAGGGGGTAGAGTGGGAGGCAGGTCAACAGGCCGGGGGGGGGAGGGGGTAGAGTGGGAGGCAGGTCAACAGGCCGGGGAGGGGGTAGAGTGGGAGGCAGGTCAACAGGCCGGGGGGGGGAGGGGGTAGAGTGGGAGGCAGGTCAACAGGCCGGGGAGGGGGTAGAGTGGGAGGCAGGTCAACAGGCCGGGGAGGGGGTAGAGTGGGAGGCAGGTCAACAGGCCGGGGAGGGGGTAGAGTGGGAGGCAGGTCAACAGGCCGGGGGGGGGGAGGGGGTAGAGTGGGAGGCAGGTCAACAGGCCGGGGAAGGGGTAGAGTGGGAGGCAGGTCAACAGGCCGGGGGGGGGAGGGGGTAGAGTGGGAGGCAGGTCAACAGGCCGGGGAGGGGGTAGAGTGGGAGGCAGGTCAACAGGCCGGGGAGGGGGTAGAGTGGGAGGCAGGTCAACAGGCCGGGGAGGGGGTAGAGTGGGAGGCAGGTCAACAGGCCGGGGGGGGGAGGGGGTAGAGTGGGAGGCAGGTCAACAGGCCGGGGAGGGGGTAGAGTGGGAGGCAGGTCAACAGGCCGGGGAGGGGGTAGAGTGGGAGGCAGGTCAACAGGCCGGGGGGGGGGGGGGAGGGGGTAGAGTGGGAGGCAGGTCAACAGGCCGGGGAGGGGGTAGAGTGGGAGGCAGGTCAACAGGCCGGGGAGGGGGTAGAGTGGGAGGCAGGTCAACAGGCCGGGGAGGGGGTAGAGTGGGAGGCAGGTCAACAGGCCGGGGAGGGGAGGAGGTAGAGTGAGAGGCAGGTCAACAGGCCGGGGGGGGGAGGAGGTAGAGTGAGAGCCAGGTCAACAGGCCGGGGGGGGAGGGGGTAGAGTGAGAGGCAGGTCAACAGGCCGGGGGGGGGGGAGGGGGTAGAGTGAGAGGCAGGTCAACAGGCCGGGGAGGGAAGTTCAACAGGTCGGGGGAAGAGTGGGCTTCCATTACCTCTTCTGTTTTCTCCTGATCTATGGTTTATTTCCTGTAACCTCCTGACTCATACCTCTTAATTCTGAGGTATTGAACTTAATCCTCATCATAATTCTGGTGTCATTAGAAAACATTGAAAGGAGTGAGTAATCATCCCTCTGGATGATTATTAACGTATGAGAAACAGGATAGGTCTGAGTGCTGAACCCTTTGGGACTCCGCTGGTGACATCTCGCCATGTGAGTTCACCCCCCATAGTGACTCGCTGTCTTCTGCTGCTTAGTCACTGCAGGACCTTCCCTCTCACTCTTGCCCGCTTCTCAAACTTGAGCTGTAGTCTCTCGTGTGGTACCTTAGCCTTTTCCTCGCGGTCTTCTGTATCACCTTACATGGACTAACTCTTACCCTCTCCATGGAAGACACAATAAAATGTACACAAGCTGGTTAGTATTGTATAAATGAATGGCCACGTCTGAGGTACAAAACATTTGCATTGTTAACATGTTAGAGACGCTGGCTTCCAGGCATTTCCTTCATTTTTACTGGCACTGTTTGATGGTTAGTGTATGCAGGGCGAGGGCCGAGGCTGAACTGATCTCGTCATATGGGTCCTCGGCCCATTCGGTCGAACGTACAAGTAGTGAGTGCCTTGTTCTTGGAGGATGCCGAGTTGAAAGACTACGCATAGCAAAGGCGCCTACCACACCACACCAAGGCGTCCAACACATCTATTTGTACACACAACTAGGCGAGTATATAATTTTTAAGAGTGAGTGAGTGTATTCACCTAGTTGTGCTTGCAGGGGTAGAGCTCTGGCTCTTTGGGCCCGCCGTGTGTGTGTGTGTTTTGTGCTTGTAATGCGCACAAGCGTTTTTTGTATGTACTTAAAAACTAGTTAGCGAGGATGAAGCCCAAGCACTTGGACCACCCCACCCCCCACCTCCAAAACGCAAAATAACGCACCATCTTGTGCTCATGTCAAAGCGTAACCACGTGGTTGTCTCTTTCTACACCATAATTCATACTAACTGCTCACGTCCCACAGGCCTTACTGGCATCCCTGTGAATTACAGACGTTTGTGCGTCCTTATATTCCTTCGGCGACGACACGCTGCATTGTTCCTCCTTCTCATCTCCACTTCCTCCGCCCTCTACCGCAACATTCTTAATGTCGTATGATTTCACCTCTCAAAATTGTATATTTATATATATATATATATGTATTTTCACAAACGAAAAGCAAACATTGTTTAGGAGAAAATGCATGTCATTCTCTTGCACACGCGTGCGCGGTCAAGAAATGAATTGACAGGTACCTGATAGTGAGAGGCACTGGCACGACTGTCAACCTTGTGCTCTGTCCCATACGGTCACCAACTGTGCGTCTGGGACGTCAATTACCAAGTGTTCAACTCTGCCTTCAAATAAACACTGTCAGCTATTGTGGTCCTATCATACGTAAATAATCAATATTGGCGCTCCCCCCCCCCCTTTATTGCCTCACGCACCCGCACACTCACGCACCCGACCACTCACGCACCCGCCCACTCACGCACCCGACCACTCACGCACCCGCCCACTCACGCACCCGCCCACTCACGCACCCGCACACTCACGCATCCGCACACTCACGCACCCTCACACTCACGCACCCGCACACTCACGCATCCGCCCACTCATGCACCCGCCCACTCACGCACCCGCCCACTCACGCACCCGCCCACTCACGCACCCGCCCACTCACGCACCCGCCCACTCACGCATCCGCACACTCATGCACCCGCCCACTCACGCACCCGCCCACTCACGCACCCGCCCACTCACGCACCCGCACACTCACGCATCCGCACACTCACGCACCCGCACACTCACGCACCCGCACACTCACGCACCCGCACACTCACGCACCCGCCCACTCACGCACCCGCACACTCACGCACCCGCCCACTCACGCACCCGCACACTCACGCACCCGACCACTCACGCACCCGACCACTCACGCACCCGCACTCACGCACCCGACCACTCACGCACCCGCACACTCACGCACCCGCCCACTCATGCACCCGCCCACTCACGCACCCGCCCACTCACGCACCCGCCCACTCACGCACCCGCCCACTCACGCACCCGCACACTCACGCATCCGCACACTCACGCACCCGCACACTAACGCACCCGCACACTCACGCATCCGCACACTCACGCACCCGCACACTCACGCACCCGCACACTCACGCACCCGCACACTCACGCACTCGCCCAAGTTTCCATAATTAAGATCATCAGAACATGACTTATGGTCTGATAGTTTATAGCAGGTCAATGGGCAGGTGTTTTAACAGTCATTGGGCAGGTGTTTTAACAGTCATTGGGCAGGTGTTTTAACAGTCATTGGGCAGGTGTTTTAACAGTTATTGGGCAGGTGTTTTAAGTCATTGGGCAGGTGTTTTAACAGTTATTGGGCAGGTGTTTTAACAGTCATTGGGCAGGTGTTTTAACAGTCACTGGGCAGGAGTTTTAACAGTTATTGGGCAGGTGTTTTAACAGTCATTGGGCAGGTGTTTTAAGTCATTGGGCAGGTGTTTTAACAGTCATTGGGCAGGTGTTTTAACAGTCATTGGGCATGTGTTTTAACAGTCACTGGGCAGGTGTTTTAACAGTCACTGGGCAGGTGTTTTAAGTCACTGGGCAGGTGTTTTAACAGTCATTGGGCAGGTGTTTTAACAGTCATTGGGCAGGTGTTTTAACAGTTATTGGGCAGGTGTTTTAACAGTCACTGGGCAGGAGTTTTAACAGTTATTGGGCAGGTGTTTTAACAATCATTGGGCAGGTGTTTTAACAGTCATTGGGCAGGTGTTTTAACAGTTATTGGGCAGGTGTTTTAACAATCATTGGGCAGGTGTTTTAACAGTCATTGGGCAGGAGTTTCTACACCATGAATGGTTTACGGGGCAAGTTATAGTCCTTTAAAGAGAGTGAGGCAGCAATATGGCGGTGAGGAGCACGTGACAGATTACCATGGTAATGGCAACACACCTCTCATCCACTATCTTATCTGCGCCTGACATTTTGAATGACCACAACCCACACGCTACACAGCCAATAGCATGTGGTTAGAGGAGGGAGGAGGGAGAAGGGGAGTGAGAAGAGGGGGAGAGAGAGAGAGGGGGGAAGAGAGACAGAGGGGGGGGGGAAAGAGAGAGGGGAGGGGGAAAAAGAGAGAGAGGGGGGGAGAGAGAGGGGGGGGGGGAGAGAGGGTGGGAGAGAGAGGAGGGGAAGAGAGAGAGGGGGGAAGAGAGAGAGGGGGGGGGAAGAGAGAGAGGGGGGGAAGAGAGAGAGAGAGGGGGGAAGAGAGAGAGAGAGGGGGGGGGGGAAGAGAGAGAGAGAGGGGAAGAGAGAGAGGGGGCAGAGAGAGAGAATGGGGCAGAGAGAGAATGGGGCAAAGAGTGAGGGGGGGCAGAGAGAGAGGGGGGGAGATACCTGTTTGGGAGAGAGAGAGAGAGAAGGGGGGGGGACAGAGAGAAGGGTGAAAGGTAGGAAAGGGCAGGAGGTAGAGGGTAGGGGGTAGGGGGGCCGAGGTCACTGCTACAGTATCACCACCAAATATCATCCACCCCGCTTACCCATTTCGCCCTCTCACCTCTCTCACTCACCACACACTCACCTCACTCACTCACCCCAACTCTTCCACAGCCAAAGCATTAGGGTGCCCATCCCAGACGACGCCACAATGCTAACTACAGAGCGAGATCGCCCGTCCAAGAATGGCTCACGGCGGGCCTATTATTATCCCACACAACAAACCATGTAACATGAGCCTCACTGATTAGCAAGCAAGTTGTAGGTGCGATAAGCTGCCAAGGTACACAGATAATCAGCAGCGATGATATGGCTGTGTGACGCACACCCCGGGCCCGGAGCGCCGACCTTACCGGGTACTGCACAGTGCTCTTCTTGTCTCACGTGACGTATCTTTTAGAGAGGGGTAGATAAGGAAGGGCCGAGGTCTAGCGAGATAACACGCATCTTAGGTAATAAAGTCGCAGTAATAAGTGCGTAGCGGCGCATGGGCAGTAGGCCTCGGAGTGGCCCAGGGTGGCCCAGAGTGGCCCAGGGTGGCCCAAAGTGGCCCAGGGTGGCCCAAAGTGGCCCAGGGTGGCCCAGGGTGGCCTAGGGTGGCCCAGGGTGACCCAGTGACCCAGAGTGGCCCAGGGTGGCCCAGGGGTCAGTACCCTGCTGTAGGCCTCACCACTCACAGCATAACAATGATCGTGTCACCTAACGCTATGAGAAGCGTCCTAGTCTCTATATAAATAATGTTCAACATTATTTAATAACAGAGAACTACCGATAATGTCACGTCCTTACCACTAAGAAACTGGCTGCAAGTGTCTATATGACCGTGAACGTATGTGGCCGCCCTGGTGCCTATGGTGCCAAGACCATATGGAGGAGAGTCAATCCCTGACATAATCTTACAATATCTAAGAGTTGATTATATTCTGACGTATACCGAGAGGCCAATTTTGGTCACCACCAGATTCTAATTCCCTACTATGTCGAATTAGCATCAGGTTGAAGAACGTTGTATATCACCTTGAGACGACCTTCACACCAGTATTGCATTACCAGTCACTCTGATTTATCACACCGAGAAGAACAATTCCAGGAACATTCAATTCTTGTTGTTTTGAAATTGGTATTAGAAGCAATTGTTTGCTTGAGGGCCTACCTGCGTTATTTTCAGACACCAGCTGCTTGAAAGGTTAATCTGGAACTTTAAGGAAACATTCTCAAGTTTCAGTAAAAAAAACTTTGATTTACGCCAAGCTGGCAAGCCAAGCGTAGGTAAAAAGCTTCACCTAGTTTCTTAAAGAGCACAAGACGCCTGTGAGAGCAGACACTCATGAAACAGCTGAATGGATACCGCGGGGCCGCATTCTTGGACAACAATTTAGTTTTACTTGAGAAGTTCCCAGCTGTGTGTGTGGGAGTGTTGAGCGCCGCGCTCTCATTGAGGAAGCTGTTAATGGTCCCTGTGAGCTTTACTACATGATAACACCTGCTTCACAACTCGTTTTCTCACGAATTGGAGTTAACCATCTACAAGCGCTTTATCTTGGGGGCTCCTTACCGCCAGCTATTACAACCATACGAGTGTCTTGGTACGGATTTGCTGTAGGTCTCGCATGTTTGGTCTGGCTTCTTGTTATAAGGTACCAAACGCACCCCCACTCACCAGGAAGCTAAGAGTGGCGTCGGTTCGACGTTAAATCAACGCTGACGACGACAGTTCGACGTTAAATCAACGCTGACGACGACAGTTCGACGTTAAATCAACGCTGACGACGACAGTTCGACGTTAAATCAACGCTGACGACGACAGTTCGACGTTAAATCAACGCTGACGACGACAGTTCGACGTTAAATCAACGCTGACGACGACAGTTCGACGTTAAATCAACGCTGACGACGACAGTTCGACGTTAAATCAACGCTGACGACGACAGTTCGACGTTAAATCAACGCTGACGACGACAGTTCGACGTTAAATCAACGCTGACGACGACAGTTCGACGTTAAATCAACGCTGACGACGACAGTTCGACGTTAAATCAACGCTGACGACGACAGTTCGACGTTAAATCAACGCTGACGACGTCGGTTCAACGCTAAATCAAGGTCAAATTGCGATAGTGTGAATTGTGATAGATAGGCACACTTGGATAGTGTGCCCGCTGGGACAACGTAACTACAACGTTCTATCAACGAGTTTACAATATAAGCAGAAAGGTTTGATTACGTTGTGTGTTGGTGAAGGGAAGAGTTGGTGGTGGAGGAGCCCCGTCAGCTCTCACTCAATGGTTCACAAGGCGTCCTCGTGGCCTGGTTCCTCAGGGTTCACGCAGTACATGACTCCCTCACGAACCTTGTCGCTTGCTGCTTCATTCTTGAGTTATGACCAACACCACACCTGCCTACACCTGCGACATAACCAACACCACACCTGCCTACACCCGTCAGATAACCAACACCACACCTGCCTACACCCGTCAGATAACCAACACCACACCTGCCTACACCCGCCAGATAACCAACACCACACCTGCCTACCACCCGTGACATGACCAACACCACACCTGCTTACCACCCGTGATATGACCAACACCACACCTGCCTACCACCCGCCACATGACCAACACCACACCTGCCTACACCCGCCACATGACCAACACCACACCTGCCCCCCCTACACCAAAGTTCACGATTTATACTACTGGAATACTCAAATGGCGCTCTTAAAAATGGAACAGTAATTGACTGTTAGTAACTATACAATCTAACTTGTCAATCATACGCCATCTTAGGCCTAATTTACTACATGTAATATACTAGTTCTTGAAAGGTTTAGGTTTGGATGCCTTCTTTATCAGTCCCTCTAAACATATTTATAATAAAAATACAAAACAATCCATTTGTGTACCTTCGACCAATAGTGGGTCCAAGTGGAGGATGGGTTGATGTGAAAGCTTCTTCTTCAGGCACTTGTCATGCTCTCACGGTAGACAGGTGCTGCGGGACAGGTGATAAAATGTCCAGAGGAAGGTGCGACTATACAGGTGGCTCTCGCCAGCAGGTGTTGTTTGAGGGGGGGGAGAGGAGCTGGAGAGGTGTGATATGTGTGATATCTGTCTTTAGTGCTGGTGTGTGGTTGCTGGTTTGAAGCTGAGTTTGGCAGCCTAGTGGACCAAACATTCACAAGTGGAGCCTGGCCTCGGGCCGGGCTTGGGGAGTAGAAGAACTCCCAGAACCCCATCAACCAGGTATCAACCAGGAGGATTTATGGTGATTCTGATGATAATAGTGATGACACTGATTGAATTACCTGCAATAATGACGATGGCGTTTCCTGATAATATCGTCACGGCATTCAAAATGAGTAAATTCTATCTCTTCTTCATTGAGAATTTAAACTTGAGTCCGAGTCCGCAGGCCTATGTCTTCTACTGGTGCAACATGGAACTTGTATTTCTCGATGGTGCATTACGTCGCCTGTATTTGTTGTGCATATATTTGAGAGCAGTAAACAGGTGGCACAGATCATGCCCTTCACCGCACATGTGTCCTAGGTAGCCTGCCTCCCTGACGGAGTGGCGGGTGTGGAGGGAGCACCCACCGATCACACACACAACGCAGGTGTCGGTGAGAGCGAGTGAGTGTGTGTACTCACACACGTGAGAGAGAGAGAGAGAGAGAGAGAGAGAGAGAGAGAGAGAGAGAGAGAGAGAGAGAGAGAGAGAGAGAGTAATTACCTAAGTGTAATTACCTAAGTGTAGTTACAGGATGAGAGCTACGCTCGTGGTGTCCCGTCTTCCCAGCACTCTTTGTCATATAACGCTTTGAAACTACTGACGGTCTTGGCCTCCACCACCTTCTCACTTAACTTGTTCCAACCGTCTACCACGTGTCTACGAGTGTGTGTACTCACCTAGTTGTACTCACCTAGTTGTGTTTGCGGGGGTTGAGCTCTGGCTCTTTGGTCCCGCCTCTCAACCGTCAATCAACAGGTGTACAGATTCCTGAGCCTATCGGGCTCTGTCATATCTACACTTGAAACTGTGTATGGAGTCAGCCTCCACCACATCACTTCCTAATGCATTCCATTTGTCAACCACTCTGACACTAAAAAAGTTCTTTCTAATATCTCTGTGGCTCATTTGGGCACTCAGTTTCCACCTGTGTCCCCTAGTACGTGTGCCCCTTGTGTTAAATAGACTGTCTTTATCTACCCTATCAATCCCCTTCAGAATCTTGAATGTGGTGATCATGTCCCCCCTAACTCTTCTGTCTTCCAGCGAAGTGAGGTTTAATTCCCGTAGTCTCTCCTCGTAGCTCATACCTCTCAGCTCGGGTACTAGTCTGGTGGCAAACCTTTGAACCTTTTCCAGTTTAGTCTTATCCTTGACTAGATATGGACTCCATGCTGGGGCTGCATACTCCAGGATTGGCCTGACATATGTGGTATACAAAGTTCTGAATGATTCTTTACACAAGTTTCTGAATGCCGTTCGTATGTTGGCCAGCCTGGCATATGCCGCTGATGTTATCCGCTTGATATGTGCTGCAGGAGACAGGTCTGGCGTGATATCAACCCCCAAGTCTTTTTCCTTCTCTGACTCCTGAAGAATTTCCTCTCCCAGATGATACCTTGTATCTGGCCTCCTGCTCCTACACCTATCTTCATTACATTACATTTGGTTGGGTTAAACTCTAACAACGATTTGTTCGACCATTCCTTCAGCTTGTCTAGGTCTTCTTGAAGCCTCAAACAGTCCTCTTCTGTTTTAATCCTTCTCATAATTTTAGCATCGTCCGCAAACATTGAGAGAAATGAATCGATACCCTCCGGGAGATCATTTACATATATCAGAAACAAGATAGGACCGAGTACAGAGCCCTGTGGGACTCCACTGGTGACTTCACGCCAATCGGAGGTCTCACCCCTCACCGTAACTCTCTGCTTCCTATTGCTTAGATACTCCCTTATCCACTGGAGCACCTTACCAGCTACACCTGCCTGTCTCTCCAGCTTATGTACCAGCCTCTTATGCGGTACTGTGTCAAAGGCTTTCCGACAATCCAAGAAAATGCAGTCCGCCCAGCCCTCTCTTTCTTGCTTAATCTGTGTCACCTGATCGTAGAATTCTATCAAGCCTGTAAGGCAAGATTTACCCTCCCTGAAGTGTGTGTGTGTGTGTGTGTGTGTGTGTGTGTGTGTGTGTGTGTGTGTGTGTGTGTGTGTGTGTGTGTGTGTGTGTGTGTGTGTGTGTGTGTGTGTGTATTCACCTAGTTGTGCTTGCGGGGTTTGAGGTCTGCTCATTCGGCCCGCCTCTCAAATGTCAATCAACTGTTCCTAACTACTACTACTACTACTATTTTTTTTTCTCCACACCACACACACACACACACCAGGAAGCGGCCCGTAACAGCTGACTAACTCCCAGGTACCTATTTACTGCTTTGGTAACAGGAGCATAGGCTGAAAGAAACTCTGCCCATTGCTTCTCGCCGGCGCCCGGGATCGAACCCGGAACCACAGGATCACGTGTACAGCGTGGTGTCCGCTCGGCCACCGGTCCCCACCGGTGTGTGTGTGTGTGTGTGTGTAGACCCACAAAACAGTATCTCAGAAGACACTGCATGAGACAACTCACAGCATGCGAGGCGGAGCGCCAGAGTGCCCTCGACCTTGTAAGTCACGTTAACAGAAGCAGTGTACATTGAGACACACAGAGGCACGCACCCACACACACCCGTCCGCACACCACCAAACACGTGCCTGCCAGGTTCCGCAAGCCACTCGCCTAGAAAAATATTGAGGGTGGCACACACACACCCTGCACCACGCCACCTGTAGTGTACACAGGTGTTGTGATGCAACATATGTTGCTGTGGGGGGGGGAGGGGTTATGAGGTGTGCATGTGGGAATACGCTTATCGATCCTTGTCATGAGAGGGCTATAGTTCATGGGCCCCGCCCCTCTAGCTATTCTGATTAAATTTACTTCCAAACATTAAATGCTTTGCCAAACCTCATGCTGGAATGGAGGCGGCTTCCATCAGCTTATGGATAATTAGACTTCTTTGCGGCTCGTACATTGAAGGAAGACTTCTTTCAATCCAACTGACTCTCCTGTCTGTCTGTCTTTCTCTGTTTCTGTCTGTGTCTCTGTCTGGTTCGCTCTTCCTCCTCCTCCTGCTTCTTCTCCTCCTATTGCTTCTCCTGCTGCTTCTCCTCCTCCTCCTCGTCCTGTTGCACAGTTATCTAAGCCTTTCCTCGTGACTCAGTTGTCTTAAACTCTTTCCCAGGTGAGGGGATCCAAACAGCCCCGTCCCTCGTGAGACGGCGGCACCAATCTCCCCCCGTCCCCTCGTGTGAGGGGATCCGACCCCTCCTCCCACCCCCACCCCCACCCTCCAAAGTCTCATTACCTTGGACGAGTTAAAGTCTCGCCAGATTAGCCCGCCACTCACGAGATTTCAGCAACAATAACAAATAAAGTATATGATTATAGGGTAATTTTCTGGACAAGGTAAAGTGGACAAGTGTGGCGGAGACTTCCGTACACTTCCGTCAGTGTGGGCGCTCACCTGTTTAGTGACGGGGGTTCTGTCTGCGAGCCCCGGCACACGAATCCTACCTCCACCTGTTACGGCTCAACCTTCAACCTTCTGGTTGAAGTTTCCTCAACCGGAACCGTCACCAGGTTGTGTTCTGTTATGGTTAAGGCCGCAGACGCCAGCAGGTACACGGCAGCGGAGACTTCGTACACACACACACACGCACACGAGCCTCCCATCCCATTATTTCTAATACAAGTTGAGCATTACACCAGCCAAGTCTACACTCAAGCCTGGGAAGATATATATTTTGTACTCTCTCTTGTACGTCGCTTAACGCTGTGAGCTCTTTCACGACCATTATGCTTCACTAAACTCATTATATTATAAATATATATATATATATATATATATATATATATATATATATATATATATATATATATATATATATATATATATATATATATATATATATATATATATGAGAGAGAGAGAGAGAGCGACAGACAGACAGATAGACAGACAGACAGACAGAAAAGAGACTCATTCCTCTACATACAGGCTTCCTGTTCCTGATAAAACTAATTATTATTACTTGGAATTAAAGAAAGTGACGTAAGAGCAGATATTCTGGCCAGAGGCGTAGCAGCTTCCATACGTTGATGTTTCTAGTCACACCTCTTAATTTTCTTGAGATAGACCCCCAACAGTTTCTCGAGACAATCCCCACCATTTTCTCCAATTACGCCCTAACAGCCATCAACGTCTCCCTCCCATGACTCGTTCCTCTACCATCCCAGGCGTCATGAGCGTTATCCTTATTACCGTCCAATTTAACGACACTAACAAGAGAACCAGAGAACACAAGAGAACCTATACGGAACGAACAGACACGATAAAATACCTCAATTATCAGGACCATCTAAAAGCTCTCAAAATATACTCTCTGGAAAGGAGACGAGAGAGGTATAAAATAATATATACAATAAAGATACTGGAAGGCTATGTCGCAACTTGGACAGTAGAATAACAACATACTCGACCGAAAGATACGGAAGGAAATGCAGAATAGAACCAGTGAGGAGTAGAGGTGCCATAGGCACAATCAGAGAACACTGTCTGAACATCAGGGAGTTCACGGTTGTTCAACACCCTCCCAGCAAGCATTAGAAATATTGCCGGAACAAAAATGGAAGTCTTCAAGAAACAGTTAAATAGGTTCTTACAAGAAGTGCCGGACCAACCAGGTGGTGGTGCATACGTGGGCCTGCGGACTGCTCCGAACAGCCTGTTGGGCCCAGTCATCATAAGTCAGCCTGACGCGGGAAGTACAACTGCCAGAACCCTCTCCAGGTATGCACACCTGCAGCGTCCTAACACCTGTAGTAAAGCTACACCACTGGCAGGTGGTAGTGGTACTCCACTGGGTGCTGCTGGCGCTCCACCACTGGCAGCAAGTGGGACGGTGGTGTAAAAACTACAATATTTTGCACTAATAATAATAATAATAATAATAATAATAATAATAATAATGAAGACGAAGGAATAACAAGGTTCAGTAGCGGCCCATGACCCACACAAGGATGACACACCACACCTGATGACAACCTATATTTATGCGCGCGCACCTACACCATTTATTAATAAGATCTGTCAGCATTTTGCTTGTACAAGCTAAGGAAGCCACAGGCAGTTCGACACGAATCGGTGCCAAACTACGCAAAGACAATTAATATATTACCCCACAATTGTGCACCCACTTTCTCAGCTGACATTTTGTAGTAGTGTCTTCAACACTTCCTTCAGCTACTCCCTCCTCCTCCTCCACCAGTGGCCACAACCCTTCAGCCCCCGCCGCCTCCACCAGTGGCCACAACCCTTCAGCCCCCGCCGCCTCCACCACCGCCTCCACCAGTGGCCACAACCCTTCAGCCCCCGCCGCCTCCACCAGTGGCCACAACCCTTCAGCCCCCGCCTCCTCCACCACCCCCAGCAGTGACAGCCCGGTGTTAACCGTAGACAGTCCACCAGGATGCCCCACACTGCACCTCCAACATTGGCCTCGGTGTATTAAGCGAGCACATGACACCAGTGTCACACAAACTCCCGCCTTAAACTCTCTCCCGGTACGTGGCCTCTGTCCCTCGTCGACTCTTACTTACGACGCGGTCTCCTCCGAGAACCCCATAACGGTTATTTACGAGAATGACCTCGAGTTTCACCCAAGCCCATAACAGTTTGAAGCCGCCGCGCTCCTCCATCTGCACTAAGTGCCTTCAACAACTATCTGCGCTCCCCTTCGTCAGTATGTCTTCCGCCCCATCTGTGCTACACACACTACTGTCCTCCACTGTCAACTCAAATCACCATTTCTCACCGTGCTTCCACCCCTCCTCCTCACCACCACCACCACCACCGCCTGCACCTTGACACTCATTGTTCTGCCACCACGTCCCGCACTGCTCGCTCCTCTTCTCTCGGTGCTCTACTTCACACACTTCTTAAATCAAGTCTTTACCAGGCTATCGATCGTTTAGTGTTGACACAAACCCCACTTTATGGTTGATGGATGGACTGTTTAGGGCACCTCTTCCCGGTTACGGTTGACCTTCTGATTGCGACAGTTCAAGAGTAAACTCTCAGCCTGGGAGGTATGTACAAGCCGAGCAATATAACAACCACTGAATAATCTCAGGTGTTCATTAGGTGGGTTCTCCAGGCTGGTAGTGGCCCACCACTGAGATGTCTCCCCAGTCACCCACTCATGTTAGCTATGTTGCCACTGGTGGTAATATGGGCTGAATTCACCTAGTTGTGCTTGCGGGGGTTGAGCTCTGGCTCTTTGACTTTGTCTCAATTGTCAATCAATCACCTTTTTTTCGCACTCACTCACTCACACACACACACACACAAAATAGGATAACGACAGCAGCGTACTCTACACTGGCGAAAATTAGAACTTCATTCAGAAACCTAAATGAGGAAGCTTTTAGGGCGCTTTACACTGCCTACGTGAGACCCGTCTTAGAGTATGCCGCGCCATCATGGAGCCCCCACCTGAAGAAACACAAAGAAACTGGAGAAGGTTCAGAGGTTTGCGACGAGGCTTGTCCCAGAGTTGCGAGGGATGGGATATGAAGAGCGGCTGAAGGAACTGAACCTTACGACACTAGAGAAAAGAAGGGAGAGAGGAGATATGATAGGGACATATAAAATACTCAGGGTAATTGACAAAGTGGAAATAGATGAAATGTTCACACGTAATAATAACAGAACGAGGGGACATGGGTGGAAACTGGAAACTCAGATGAGTCACAGAGATGTTAGGAAGTTTTCTTTTAGCGTGAGAGTAGTAGAAAAATGGAATGCACTTGGGGAACAGGTTGTGGAAGCAAATACTATTCATACTTTTAAAACTAGGTATGATAGGGAAATGGGACAGGAGTCATTGCTGTAAACAACCGATAGCTAGAAAGGCGGGATCCAAGAGTCAATGCTCGATCCTGCAAGCACATATAGGTGAGTACATATAGGTGAGTACACACACACACACACACACACATGTAATGTAACCCAAGCAAATGTAATGTAATGAAGATGGTTGTAGGGAGCAGGAGACCAGATACAAGGTATCATTTGGGAGATGAAATACTTCCAAGTCAGAAAGAGAGAGAAAGACCTGGGGGTTGATATCACGCAGACCTGTCCCCTGAAGCCCATATCAAGAGGATAACATCAGCAGCATATGCCAGGCTGGCTAACATAAGTACGTAATGGACAATTAGAAAATAGAATTTGGGTATTATTGAATTTAAACAAACCGTTAAAAAAGTGTTAAGTTTGGTTTTAGCTTAGCTTGCTATAGGTGGGATGCTTGTCTTCGTGCCTTTCTGGGGAGGTTATCTTGAGATGATTTCGAGGCTTAGTGTCCCCGCGGCCCGGTCCTCGACCAGGCCTCCACCCCCCAGGAAGCAGCCCGTAGCAGCTGTCTAACACCCAGGTACCTATTTACTGCTACGTAACAGGGGCATCAGTGTGAAAGAATCAGTTTGCCCATTTGTCTCCTCCTCCACCGGGGATCGAACCCGGAACCTCAGAACTACGAATCCGAAGCGCTGTCCACCCAGCTGTCAGGCGCCAAGACAGGGGAGCCAACAGTTACATCTTGTACAGCGTGACAACCCTGTCATCCCGACCTACAGCATCCCAGTGTGATAATGCTGCAAACACCTTCATACAACACCCTCCTAGTATACATAGTGTATACTAAGTATACATAGTATATACTATGTACTTAGTGTACACTAAGTTCAACCATGAAGGTGACACCGCTCATCCTGTATGCGTGTGTATCTAGTGTATTAATACACAGACATGTGTGGCCACCAGACTGACAATGTGTGGCCACCAGACTGACAATGTGTGGCCACCAGACTGACAATGTGTGGCCACCAGACTGACAATGTGTGGCCACCAGACTGACAATGTCTGGCCACCAGACTGACAATGTCTGGCCACCAGACTGACAATGTGTGGCCACCAGACTGACAATGTCTGGCCACCAGACTGACAATGTCTGGCCACCAGACTGACAATGTCTGGCCACCAGACTGACAATGTCTGGCCACCAGACTGACAATGTCTGGCCACCAGACTGACAATGTCTGGCCACCAGACTGACAATGTCTGGCCACCAGACTGACAATGTCTGGCCACCAGACTGACAATGTCTGGCCACCAGACTGACAATGTCTGGCCACCAGACTGACAATGTCTGGCCACCAGACTGACAATGTCTGGCCACCAGACTGACAATGTCTGGCCACCAGACTGACAATGTCTGGCCACCAGACTGACAATGTCTGGCCACCAGACTGACAATGTCTGGCCACCAGACTGACAATGTCTGGCCACCAGACTGACAATGTCTGGCCACCAGACTGACAATGTCTGGCCACCAGACTGACAATGTGTGGCAACCACACTGACAATGTGTGGCCACCAGACTGACAATGTCTGGCCACCAGACTGACAATGTCTGGCCACCAGACTGACAATGTCTGGCCACCAGACTGACAATGTGTGGCCACCAGACTGACAATGTGTGGCCACCAGACTGACAATGTCTGGCCACCAGACTGACAATGTGTGGCCACCAGACTGACAATGTCTGGCCACCAGACTGACAATGTCTGGCCACCAGACTGACAATGTCTGGCCACCAGACTGACAATGTCTGGCCACCAGACTGACAATGTCTGGCCACCAGACTGACAATGTCTGGCCACCAGACTGACAATGTCTGGCCACCAGACTGACAATGTCTGGCCACCAGACTGACAATGTCTGGCCACCAGACTGACAATGTCTGGCCACCAGACTGACAATGTCTGGCCACCAGACTGACAATGTCTGGCCACCAGACTGACAATGTCTGGCCACCAGACTGACAATGTCTGGCCGCACAAGAAAATGTTCATTTATTAACAACATTAGCAATCAACGTCTTATTGTCACATTCAGAAAAATCTAAAAACCTGTGTACATATGGTCTATATATATGTTAAGAAATCATAGAGCAGGGAAGCCCTGAGTGAGAGCAGGGGAGCCCTGAGGGAGAGCAGGGGAGCCCTGAGTGAGAGCAGGGAAGCCCTGAGTGAGAGCAGGGGAGCCCTGAGGGAGAGCAGGGGAGCCCTGAGTGAGAGCAGGGAAGCCCTGAGTGAGAGCAGGGGAGCCCTGAGGGAGAGCAGGGGAGCCCTGAGGGAGAGCAGGGGAGCCCTGAGTGAGAGCAGGGGAGCCCTGAGTGAGAGCAGGGGAGCCCTGAGGGAGAGCAGGGGAGCCCTGAGTGAGAGCAGGGGAGCCCCGAGGGAGAGCAGGGGAGCCCTGAGTGAGAGCAGGGGAGCCCTGAGGGAGAGCAGGGGAGCCCTGAGGGAAGGCAGGGGAGCCCTGAGTGAGAGCAGGGGAGCCCTGAGTGAGAGCAGGGGAGCCCTGAGGGAGAGCAGGGGAGCCCTGAGTGAGAGCAGGGGAGCCCTGAGTGAGAGCAGGGGAGCCCTGAGTGAGAGCAGGGGAGCCCTGAGGGAGAGCAGGGGAGCCCTGAGGGAGAGCAGGGGAGCCCTGAGGGAGAGCAGGGGAGCCCTGAGGGAGAGCAGGGGAGCCCTGAGTGAGAGCAGGGGAGCCCTGAGTGAGAGCAGGGGAGCCCTGAGTGAGAGCAGGGGAGCCCTGAGGGAGAGCAGGGGAGCCCTGAGGGAGAGCAGGGGAGCCCTGAGTGAGAGCAGGGGAGCCCTGAGTGAGAGCAGGGGAGCCCTGAGGGAGAGCAGGGGAGCCCTGAGTGAGAGCAGGGGAGCCCTGAGTGAGAGCAGGGGAGCCCTGAGTGAGAGCAGGGGAGCCCTGAGTGAGAGCAAGGGAGCCCTGGGGGAGAGCAGGGGAGCCCTGGGGGAGAGCAGGGACCGTATTTTGTGTGTGCCAAATGGCACCAAACACACACCCCTGGCATGGAATGGGCGGGAGGATTGTGGGATGGGCGCCGATGGTATGATTTAGATGGGAAGGTGCATAATAATGTGGGAAGTGTGTATACCGTATACTGTATGGGCGGTAGACCCCCCCCCCCCACACACACACACACTCAAACACACACACACACACACACACACACACACACACACACACACACACACACACACACACACACACAAACACACACAACGTCTCGAAACCACCCGCGACGCAAGAGTTGCTAGCGCACTCTCTCCCTCAATTTCAACTACACTTTACCCCAATCCCTTTTCACTCCCCCCCCCTCCCTCCCTCCCTCACTAGACTACTACTACTCTCCCCATCACCCCCCTCCCCCCTCCCTCCCCACCAGACAGACCCCCTCCCTACGGGGAGTGTTCAGGAAGCCACAGCCAGATAACAGCACCTTCCCACCATTACATAATTTGCTACACACCACCAAAAACCGCTTAAATCCTTTCATTGTCCTTTTGTGTGCTCACCTAGCTACCCTTGCTGGGGATGAACTTCAGCTCCTAAGCCCACAGCTTCGAGTTGACCGCCGGTGTGTACTCACCTAGTTGTACTCACCTAGTTGTGCTTGCGGGGGTTGAGCTCTGGCTCTTTGGTCCCGCCTCTCAACCGTCAATCAACAGGTGTACAGGTTCCTGAGCCTACTGGGCTCTATCATATCTACACTTGAAACTGTGCATGGAGTCAGCCTCCACCACATCAATTCCTAATGCATTCCATTTGTTAACTACTCTGACACTGACAAAAAATGTTTCCTTGGCTCATTTTAGTACTAAGTTTCCACCTGTGTCCCCTTGTGCGTGTTCCGCCATGCTAAACAGTGTCTTTGTCCAACCTGTTAATTCCTCGGAGATTTTCCATATGAGGTGTTCATGTCTACCTTAACTCTTTTGTCTTCCAGGTGAGCGAGGTTTAATTCCAGTACCCTTTCCTGTAATAACTATAATATTAATTTATATTTGAGAAAATTCCCGTTTTGAATGAACAACATGTAAAAATTTTTGAGTGCGTCTGTGGGGTCGACCGCTGGATGTAATGGATTTGAGTAGAGGACGGGTTGCCGTGGCGTACCTCTCAATCTATTTTAACTTTGCCTTGTGTTTAACTAGTTATGGACGCCAGGCTGCAGCTGCATACCCACAAACTCTGCATCTATGTATGTACTTTTCCTAAATAAAATATTATTATTATTATTATTATTATTATTATTATTGGTCTGACAACTTCAGACTCAAAACAGAAAACGGGACAATGTGTGTGAATTTCGCGACCCGCTCCCATTTTCTAAAACGACAATTTTTACCCCTGGGTAGAATATACGTCAAAATGTGACGTTCCATTATGAGGACGGGTCGTATATACACACAGACTGGGTGTAGGTAGTCTCTTGATAACACTGATACCACCTCATCGGTATCAGGACCAGTCACTCATTGTCCATATGCAGCTGCCCACCATTATCTGTACTATGTAAGCTCGTCTAGGTCAGGTCAGGTCAGGTCAGGATAGACTGGGTAATTAAAGCTAAGAGCTAGGTGGAAACAGGACGTCTTGAAATGGCTTCATCTACACTTAATGCGCACTCCACGAGCAGCATACAAGGTGTCAAGGTGTGGTGGGTGTAAATACATTAGTTACCCTCAGAACACTTTACTATTGCAGCTTTAATAGTCGCAAATTAAATTAAACCAGAATGTATGGGGCGGCGGCGGGCGAGCAGAGGGTGTTGACGGGAGGCGGAGGTGGTCTCCCCCGCCAGCCATAACCACGCTCGACTCTCTGCTTATTTACCGTACGAAGTGCTGTCAACCCAATTATTCACCGCCTCCTCCACCTCCACAGCGAAATTGTTCTCAACAGTCCTATACTGAGCTGCCACACAACCCTCCCCCTCCCCACCACCTTACCTTACCTTGAGGGGCTTTCGGGGCTTAGCGTCCCCGCGGCCCGGTCGTCGATCAGGCCTCCTGGTTGCTGGACTTGTCAACCAGGCTGTTGGACGCGGCTGTTCACAGCCTGACGTATGAGTCACAGTCTGGTTGATCAGGCATCCTTTGGAGGTGTTTATCCAGTTCTCTCTTGAACACTGTGAGGGGTCGGCCAGTTATGTCCCTTATGTGTAGTTATGTGTAGAAGCGTGTTGAACAGTCTCGGGCCTCTGATGTTGATAGTTCTCTCTCAGAGTACTTATTGAATCTCTTTTTGAACAGTGCTAAAAAAAATTTTGCACATCCAAAACATTTTTTGTTCATTTTTGTTGTTTTGTCGTGTATTGGTTTAATGTGATGTTATTTCCGTGTCCAGATTCGGACCGTGTCCCTCTAATATCTTCCACGTGTAAGTTATTGTCTTGCCCGCCTGCGCTCTAGAGAATACTGATCTAGAACTTTTAATCTGTCCCAATAATTTAGATGTTTTAAACAGTGGATTCTGGCAGTACAAGAAACAGGACTGGAACATGGAAGTGGCGAAAAAAGTAAAGCTTTTCAGATTCATACATTTGTTTCATTCTAACATTCATACATTTGGGGGGGGATACAGCGGGGGGGGGGGGAGATCATGCGGGGAGGGGGGACACAGAGGAGAAGGGGGGGTGAAGGACGAAAAGATAGCTAGATAGAGAAATAGCTAGACAGTAGATAGAGATAGAGGGGGAACAGACATACCCGGGCACGGCCGTGCACCCCTCTACAGTAAGTGAGTGTGTATGTGTGTGTACTCACCTATTTGTGCTTGCTGGGGTTGAGCTCTGGCTCTTTGGGCCCGCCTCTCAACTGTCAATCAACTGGTGTACAGGTTCCTGAGCCTACTGGGCTCTATCATATCTACACTTGAAACTGTGTATGGAGTCAGCCTCCACCACATGTGCGTGTGTGTGTGTTATATAATACTGGCAGCAGGGTTTCTTTTAGACATGTTTCATTGAATATGACATATCATATAATATATATATATATGTCGTACCTAGTAGCCAGAACTCACTTTTTGGCCTACTATGCAAGGCCCGATTTGCCTAATAAGCCAAGTTTTTCTGAATTAATATATTTTTTCAAATTTTTTTCTTATGAAATGATAAAGCTACCCATTTCATTATGTATGAGGTCAATTTTTTTTATTGGAGTTAAAATTAACGTAGATATATGACCGAACCTAACCAACCCTACCTAACCTAACCTAACCTATCTTTATAGGTTAGGTTTGGTTAGGTAGCCGAAAAAGTTAGGTTAGGTTAGGTTAGGTAGGTTAGGTAGTTCGAAAAACAATTAATTCATGAAAACTTGGCTTATTAGGCAAATCGGGCCTTGCATAGTAGGCCAAAAAGTGAGTTCTGGCTACTAGGTACGACATATATATATATATATATATATATATATATATATATATATATATATATATATATATATATATATATATAAAGGGATAAGGGTGATAGTGTTGTTAATATCTTGAAGTGTGTGTGTGAAGTGTGAAGTGTGTGGAGTCATCCTCGGTGGGCGGTGTGAGTACATCATTATGAACGGTGTGGCCAGTAGTTCCCAGACTCACAGTGGTGCCAGTTACCGGGTGTTTCCTGGCTTGATGAGCGACTTGGGTTGGTCATGTGGCACCGCCGGATGGCTTCTGTCTCACACACTTACTCAAGGTGTCAGCCATCATTAGTGCTCTTTAATGGCCTCGCTCAGCCCTACCTGTTCACGCCTCTTATTGGCTACCATTCACACTACTAACTTCCCGGCCTAACTGTACGTCTTGTGTTCAGAGTGTGTCTTTGTGGGTACGTGTGTATGTATATATATATATATATATATATATATATAATATATATATATATATATATATATATATATATATATATATATATATATATATATGCAGAAAATCCACAGAGAAATATGAAAGGGGGGGGTTTATTTTCCGCATAAAATGATCAGTGTTTTGTGATCGTCAATTGCATATATATATATATATATATATATGTGTATGTGTGTGTGTGTGTGTGTGTGTGTGTGTGGTTGTGTGTGTGTGTGTGTGTGTGTGTGTTTGTGTTTGTGTGTGTGTGTGTGTGTGTGTACTCGCCTATTTGTGCTTGCGGGGGTTGAGCTCTGGCTCTTTGGTCCCGCCTCTCAACTGTCAATCAACTGGTGTACAGATTCCTGAGCCTACTGGGCTCTATCATATCAACATTTGAAACTTTGTATGGAGTCAGCCTCCACCACATCACTGCCTAATGCTTTCCATCTGTTAACTACTCTGACACTGAAAAAGTTCTTTCTAACGTCCCTGTGGCTCATGTGGGTACTCAGTTTTCACCTGTGTTCCCTTGTTCGCGTACCACCAGTGTTGAATAGTTCATCCTTGTCTACCCTGTCGATTCCCATGAGGATTTTGTAGGTAGTGATCATGTCTCCCGTTACTCTTCTGTCTTCCAGTGTCGTAACTCCTTGTGTGTGTGTCCACACATTTACAATGCTAACCAACATGTACACATGTTCTTCTTTCCTCCATAAACAGGGTTAGAAATCTGTTATACATATAGTTCAGTGATTTATTTAGCAATCAACCACAGAAGGTGGTTGTAGTTGTTTTTTACAATGTTAACCAACATGCATAAATACATACATGTATACATAACAGTGCTCGAGGTATGTTCTTTTACACATGTGACTAATCTTCGTTTACAACGGTTTTACAAAGGTACAAACATATACACGGGG
Organism: Procambarus clarkii; assembly: GCF_040958095.1. Lineage (NCBI taxonomy): Eukaryota > Metazoa > Arthropoda > Malacostraca > Decapoda > Cambaridae > Procambarus > Procambarus clarkii. The sequence continues at coordinate 19,068,333 of NC_091211.1, forward strand.
CAGTAAGAGGTCCTGAACACCTATAGAAATCCCAGTCTGGGAGGACTCTCGGTGGGGGGGGGGGGCTATAAACCTATATGCACTCACTTCTATAGGATCCTATCCTATACCATCAGGTATTGTACTAGACTGGGGCCCCTGGGAGACTTGACAGTGCCAAGTGTGAGGAATTGATGACTGTCCTAACACCACATCCCAAGAACATCAAACACATGCCAATGCGATTAAACATCTCAAAGCACATACCAAACCCATTAAAACACATCACAAAACCCATAAACACAAACACACAAAAACTTCTCAAAATCACGAGACATGCCAAAAGTAACACATCGAGAAATCATCAAAACACAACACACGCACACCAACACCGCCAACACCATGCAAGCAGGCTGGCAGGCAGGTAGGCAGGCAGGCAAGCAGGCAAGCAGGCAGGCAGGCAGGCAGGCAGGCAGGCAGGCAGGCAGGCAGGCAGGCAGGCAGACAGGCAGGCAGGCAAGCAGGCAAGCAGGCAGGCAGGCAGGCAAGCAGGCAAGCAGGCAAGCAGGCAGGCAGGCAGGCAGGCAGGCAGGCAGGCAGGCAGGCACGCAAGCAGGCACGCAAGCAGACACGCAAGCAGACAGGCAAGCAGGCTGGCTGGCACACGCGCACGAGACGCCCTATGTGAACAAGGAATCCTTCAAGACAGCGTACACGACATATGTAACACAAGACATTATGTGGACCCAGCAGGGAGTCCACACACGGCTAATAAGCACTTAAAGAAAACTTGAGAAAGTCCAGAGGTTTGCCACCGAGGTTGTCCCTGAACTAAAGGACACGGGCTTTGAATAAAGGCTATTTACAGGAGACATGAAGAATATGATCATGACATACAAGATACCTGAGAGAACTTAAAGTCGACAAAGGGGATGATACTAGGGAGAAAGATCAAGGGGTGAAACTTGGATAAGATAACACACGTGTAATATAACATCAAAGAGATCAGATATATATCAGATGCAAACAAGCCTGAATGGTCCCCAGGACTATATACAACTGAAAACTCACACCCCAGAAGTGACTCGAACCCATACTCCCACAACTGGTATGTACAGGGACGCCTTAATCCGCTTGACCATCACGACCGGACATAAGGAAGTGATAGCCGAGGCTATATGAACCACTTCCCCGCCGGCACTCGGATGGTAATCTTGGGCATAGCATTTTATCAAATCACCTCATTCTTTGGGGCACACGTGAGGAACACAAATGCAAACAAGCCTGAATGGTCCCCAGGACTATATACAACTGAAAACTCACACCCCAGAAGTGACTCGAACCCATACTCCCACAACTGGTATGTACAGGGACGCCTTAATCCGCTTGACCATCACGACCGGACATAAGGAAGTGATAGCCGAGGCTATATGAACCACTTCCCCGCCGGCACTCGGATGGTAATCTTGGGCATAGCATTTTATCAAATCACCTCATTCTTTGGGGCACACGTGAGGAACACAAATGCAAACAAGCCTGAATGGTCCCCAGGACTATATACAACTGAAAACTCACACCCCAGAAGTGACTCGAACCCATACTCCCACAACTGGTATGTACAGGGACGCCTTAATCCGCTTGACCATCACGACCGGACATAAGGAAGTGATAGCCGAGGCTATATGAACCACTTCCCCGCCGGCACTCGGATGGTAATCTTGGGCATAGCATTTATCAAATCACCTCATTCTTTGGGGCACACGTGAGGAACACAAATGCAAACAAGCCTGAATGGTCCCCAGGACTATATACAACTGAAAACTCACACCCCAGAAGTGACTCGAACCCATACTCCCACAACTGGTATGTACAGGGACGCCTTAATCCGCTTGACCATCACGACCGGACATAAGGAAGTGATAGCCGAGGCTATATGAACCACTTCCCGCCGGCACTCGGATGGTAATCTTGGGCATAGCATTTTATCAAATCACCTCATTCTTTGGGGCACACGTGAGGAACACAAATGCAAACAAGCCTGAATGGTCCCCAGGACTATATACAACTGAAAACTCACACCCCAGAAGTGACTCGAACCCATACTCCCACAACTGGTATGTACAGGGACGCCTTAATCCGCTTGACCATCACGACCGGACATAAGGAAGTGATAGCCGAGGCTATATGAACCACTTCCCCGCCGGCACTCGGATGGTAATCTTGGGCATAGCATTTTATCAAATCACCTCATTCTTTGGGGCACACGTGAGGAACACAAATGCAAACAAGCCTGAATGGTCCCCAGGACTATATACAACTGAAAACTCACACCCCAGAAGTGACTCGAACCCATACTCCCACAACTGGTATGTACAGGGACGCCTTAATCCGCTTGACCATCACGACCGGACATAAGGAAGTGATAGCCGAGGCTATATGAACCACTTCCCCGCCGGCACTCGGATGGTAATCTTGGGCATAGCATTTTATCAAATCACCTCATTCTTTGGGGCACACGTGAGGAACACAAATGCAAACAAGCCTGAATGGTCCCCAGGACTATATACAACTGAAAACTCACACCCCAGAAGTGACTCGAACCCATACTCCCACAACTGGTATGTACAGGGACGCCTTAATCCGCTTGACCATCACGACCGGACATAAGGAATGAGTTTTCAGTTGTATATAGTCCTGGGGACCATTCAGGCTTGTTTGCATTTGTGTTCCTCACGTGTGCCCCAAAGAATGAGGTGATTTGATAAAATGCTATGCCCAAGATTACCATCCGAGTGCCGGCGGGGAAGTGGTTCATATAGCCTCGGCTATCACTTCCTTATGTCCGGTCGTGATGGTCAAGCGGATTAAGGCGTCCCTGTAACATACCAAGTTGTGGGAGTATGGGTTCGAGTCACTTCTGGGGTGTGAGTTTTCAGTTGTATATAGTCCTGGGGACCATTCAGGCTTGTTTGCATTTGTGTTCCTCACGTGTGCCCCAAAGAATGAGGTGATTTGATAAAATGCTATGCCCAAGATTACCATCCGAGTGCCGGCGGGGAAGTGGTTCATATAGCCTCGGCTATCACTTCCTTATGTCCGGTCGTGATGGTCAAGCGGATTAAGGCGTCCCTGTACATACCAGTTGTGGGAGTATGGGTTCGAGTCACTTCTGGGGTGTGAGTTTTCAGTTGTATATAGTCCTGGGGACCATTCAGGCTTGTTTGCATTTGTGTTCCTCACGTGTGCCCCAAAGAATGAGGTGATTTGATAAAATGCTATGCCCAAGATTACCATCCGAGTGCCGGCGGGGAAGTGGTTCATATAGCCTCGGCTATCACTTCCTTATGTCCGGTCGTGATGGTCAAGCGGATTAAGGCGTCCCTGTACATACCAGTGTGGGAGTATGGGTTTCGAGTCACTTCTGGGGTGTGAGTTTTCAGTTGTATATAGTCCTGGGGACCATTCAGGCTTGTTTGCATTTGTGTTCCTCACGTGTGCCCCAAAGAATGAGGTGATTTGATAAAATGCTATGCCCAAGATTACCATCCGAGTGCCGGCGGGGAAGTGGTTCATATAGCCTCGGCTATCACTTCCTTATGTCCGGTCGTGATGGTCAAGCGGATTAAGGCGTCCCTGTACATACCAGCTGTGGGAGTATGGGTTCGAGTCACTTCTGGGGTGTGAGTTTTCAGTTGTATATAGTCCTGGGGACCATTCAGGCTTGTTTGCATTTGTGTTCCTCACGTGTGCCCCAAAGAATGAGGTGATTTGATAAAATGCTATGCCCAAGATTACCATCCGAGTGCGGCGGGGAAGTGGTTCATATAGCCTCGGCTATCACTTCCTTATGTCCGGTCGTGATGGTCAAGCGGATTAAGGCGTCCCTGTACATACCAGTTGTGGGAGTATGGGTTCGAGTCACTTCTGGGTGTGAGTTTTCAGTTGTATATAGTCCTGGGGACCATTCAGGCTTTGTTTGCATTTGTGTTCCTCACGTGTGCCCCAAAGAATGAGGTGATTTGATAAATGCTATGCCCAAGATTACCCATCCGAGTGCCGGCGGGGAAGTGGTTCATATAGCCTCGGCTATCACTTCCTTATGTCCGGTCGTGATGGTCAAGCGGATTAAGGCGTCCCTGTACATACCAGTTGTGGGAGTATGGGTTCGAGTCACTTCTGGGGTGTGAGTTTTCAGTTGTATATAGTCCTGGGGACCATTCAGGCTTGTTTGCATTTGTGTTCCTCACGTGTGCCCCAAAGAATGAGGTGATTTGATAAAATGCTATGCCCAAGATTACCATCCGAGTGCCGGCGGGGAAGTGGTTCATATAGCCTCGGCTATCACCTTCCTTATGTCCGGTCGTGATGGTCAAGCGGATTAAGCGTCCCTGTACATACCAGTTGTGGGAGTATGGGTTCGAGTCACTTCTGGGGTGTGAGTTTTCAGTTGTATATAGTCCTGGGGACCATTCAGGCTTGTTTGCATTTGTGTTCCTCACGTGTGCCCAAAGAATGAGGTGATTTGATAAAATGCTATGCCCAAGATTACCATCCGAGTGCCGGCGGGGAAGTGGTTCATATAGCCTCGGCTATCACTTCCTTATGTCCGGTCGTGATGGTCAAGCGGATTAAGGCGTCCCTGTACATACCAGTTGTGGGGAGTATGGGTTCGAGTCACTTCTGGGGTGTGAGTTTTCAGTTGTATATAGTCCTGGGGACCATTCAGGCTTGTTTGCATTTGTGTTCCTCACGTGTGCCCCAAAAGAATGAGGTGATTTGATAAAATGCTATGCCCAAGATTACCATCCGAGTGCCGGCGGGGAAGTGGTTCATATAGCCTCGGCTATCACTTCCTTATGTCCGGTCGTGATGGTCAGCGGATTAAGGCGTCCCTGTACATACCAGTTGTGGGAGTATGGGGTTTCGAGTCACTTCTGGGTGTGAGTTTTCAGTTATATATCAGATGATAACCAAGGCTCTAGAGGCGAGATCCAGGAGCTGGAGCTCATTCCGAACCCAGAAATAACTATCCAAGTGTAGTTACAGATGTCCTGTGTAAAACACCAATTGTGTGTAATGCGTGAATGGTCCCGAAAGCATCAGTTTTTTTTTCAACAGAACTCCAGATCTTGATCCCTCGAGGATTCGAACCTAGGCTGCCAAGTAGCAGCCCTGTACAATATCTGGCGCCCTAGGTTCGAATCCTTCACAGGTGAGTGCATATAGGTTTCTACACTGCCTGTGGGGAACGGGTACACGGTCCTAATTCCCTTGTGACCTCACTTACCCAATCCAACATTTCATTATTTACCGAATTTTTTTGTCCATACATCTACGCCATCCCCTCAAGACCTCACTATTGTGGACTAGTGTAGCTTTCACTTCCCCATTACACCCCTGCCATCTGTATCACCAACCCATACTTTCACTACCCCCATACACTTAAACCCCCTACCACCATTCTTACACTGGACATGTTCACCACAACCACATCAATGACCCTGGTCATTGATGATAGCACCTGGTCATCAGCGAAATGATGCACCTCGTCATCAGTGAAATTAAGTGGAACACAAAAATATTTCATCTCCTATGCAAAGTTCAGAGCAAACACAACTGCCAGTATTGGGCCCTTGCGTGAAGGATGGAACAGTCACCGAGGACAACAAAACAATAATGAAATACTAAGGACGCAGTGCGACTGTATGGTAACCCCTAAAAAAGATTGACAACCCAAATAAATTCTTCATGAAAGTGAGACAAACCTCGCCTCGTATCTCAGACGTCACCCTAACCTCGCTGGAACTTGAAGAATGCCATCCACTCCGCTCCAAGCCCAGCATCCTGGAATTCCAAATTCATCACGGATTGAAAAAACAAAATATCGGCTAGTTATGCCATTTTGGAATCGACTTGAGAATGGTCCGACTTGAGTCGACTTGAATCGACTTGAGAATGGTCCGACTTGAGTCGACTTGAATCGACTTGAGAATGGTTCAGGACGGACCGAATCGTCGTCGTCCCTTCACTTTCTAGTGTGTGTCTGGTCAAACTACTTCAGCCACGTTATTGTGACTCATCGCCTGCATATGCCATTTTATATTCAGTGGGAGGGTGTTGAAGTCTTGGACCCTTAATGTTTACAAAATAGTCTCCCAGAGCACCAATTACTTTAAAATTGGACTATTTTACACACACTGCCCGGCCTCCTGACCTCGTAGGTAATTAATTATTTCAGGGCGCCTTTTGCAACCAGTCCCCCTAATATTTACCAGGTGTAAATTACGATATATCTCTCGCCTGCGCTCCTGGGAGTACAATTTGAGGGATTCTAAGTGGTGGCAGTAATTTAGATGTTGTCCTGAATGGGTTCATACAGTAAAAGTTCTGAGTGTTTTCCAACTCTGAATGGAGCCGTTAGTGTGTACTATATTACACCCGATATCACAAATACGTTAGAAATTACGGTAATTAGTTTAGCATCTCGTGTTGGACATATTCTTGTTATCAAGCCGACCGCTACTTAAGTGTATTATTTAAAAGGAATGTCTTCCAACATGATTGTTTGCTGGTTTCCTCAGTGTTCAAGAGAGAACTGGATAAGCACCTCCAAAGGATACCTTATCAACCAGGCTGTGACTCATACGTCAGGCTGCGAGCAGCCGCGTCCAACAGCCTAGTTGATCAGTCCAGCAACGCGGGGACGCTAAGCCCCGGAAGCACCTCAAGGTAACCTCAAGGTAGGTGTAGTTATAATTCTTAATTTTGACCATAGCACAGGTGGAAATTCTCCTCTTTGAACATCATACTGTTTACTGTGTTCTCTTATTATTGCCACTCAGAAAATTCTACTGTGCCATTGTCTATTTACGATAAAGCACAGTACTCAGATAAAGCACAGTACTCAGATAAAGCACAGTACTCAGATAAAGCACAGTACTCAGATAAAGCACAGTAATTTACAGGAAGCACAGCCCCCCCCCCACAGTACAGGGGGGGGACTCAACTTTTCACGGTGGATGATCCGGATTTTACATTTTTAAATGTAACTATTACGAAATTAGGAAATTAAAGATTCACCTTCCTACCTTGCCACTTGTATCTTTGGTGCGTATTGTGTGAGCAGTTGCATCGTGGTCACAGTAGTTCAAACAGAAGCGTAATACAATGAACAATCAAACATTTACACAACCCACATGTTACATAAGGGTATCTATTATGTTAAGTATGTCACCTATGCTATATTTAATAAGTCAATATTGACTTATTAAATTTGCGAGAACGGGTTGGTTACATAATGTGTTGCAGCGACGGGGGAATAATTAGCAAACTAATACAAAAGTAAGTAAGTAATTATCAATAGAAGGAACCAAAACAACAAGGCACAACTCAGCCGAGGAAACCAATTGTTCTCTCCCTTCTATAACCCGCCTTTACTGTCCTGCCCTTCTCTTACTCTTGCCATCTCCTCCCTTCTATAACCCGCCATTACTGTCCTGCCCTTCTCTTACTCTTGCCATCTCCTCCCATCAGCCTCTCTCTCTCTCTCCCCTCCCGCCATCACTTACGGGACAGGCGGCGGCGGCTGGTCATCTTACCTGCAAGAGAAAATTACAAGTGAGTTTCCGTGGGAGCATTAAGAACATGGGGGGGGGGGTAATACAAGGTAATGCTTCAGCGGCGTGGGAAACCCGGCCTCCACGTCCGTAATTGTACCACCATCGTGAAAAATTAACACTATCTCTTCTGTAACAGTTGCCATAAATAAAAATAGTAAAAACGAAAGACCTGCGGAGTGCATTCCTCAATCTGTCAGGAACCGCATTTGCCTAGTCATCAGTGTTGGGGAGTGTCTCCAGCCGCGGGTGGCCGCCTCACAGCTGGGCGGACAGCGCTTCGGATTCCTAGTCCTGAGGTTCCGGGTTCGATCCCCGGTGGAGGCGGAGACAAAGGGGCAAAATGTTTCTTTCACCCTCATGCCCCTGTTACCTAGCAGTAAATAGGTACCTGGGAGTTGGACAGCTGGTAAGGGCTGCTTCCTGGGGGGGGGGGGGGTAACAAAAAGGTGGCCTGGTCGAGGACCGGACCGCGGGGACGCTAAGCCCCGAAATCATCTCAAGATAACCCGGTCCCAGGGACTGTCACCACCTCTCTAATTGTAAAAAAAAAATCTATTCTATTTACCAATTGTAAATACCTTCCCAATTGTAAAATATTGTAAAAATACAATTGCTAATTGTACATTTTGGCAATTATATTTGCCATGTGGGTGACTGTTGGTGGGGGAGGTGGTTGGTGGTGGGGGGGGGGGAGGTAGTAGTTGGTGGGGTGGAGGTGGTGAGTGCGTGGAGGAAGGTGTGGGTGGAGATGGGTGGCAGTGGGTGGCAGTGGGTGGAGGTGGTAGGAGAAGAGGCAGCATGGAGGATGACAACGGTGCAGTGGAGCCTTGCGGCGGCAGCTGCTGCTGCTGCTGCTGGCGGGGCGGCGAGTCAGGTGGCATCTTTCACTTGCTCAATGAATTACGAATAAAACAGGGGAGTGCCGAGGCTTGTGCAGCGCCTGCTGGTGCTGCCGCTGGACCGCTCTGACGTAATCACGCAGCAGTGCAATACTTTTACCGCTGTCTCAACCCACCCGGGCCGCATATTACATGCTTCTCAGTAATTCACAGATACTTTCACACACACACACACACACACACACACGCCCCCCAGACCCCCCGCAGGCGCGGAAATCCTTGCCAAGGCGCCGCCACCCTCCTCCACCACACCATCTTCATTACAACCCTTCTAAACACACCTCAACTCACTACACTTCCACACATGACTTGTTAAGATAGTTCCGTGAACTACTTGGCTCCTAGGCAAGCCGCCCTGTCCTAGTTGGACACTTAAGATTTAAACTTTTCCATCAAATATTAATTCTAAGTTACTAAAAGAAAAAGTGCATCCCACGAAGAAACTGGTGAAGAGACACATTAGAACGAGGCAAAGTGAACCTTGGTGATGTATCAGGCATTAGTGCGTGTCATCCCCCTCCCCAGGCGACCCCCACACAGCTTAAAATGAATAAGCCTTTCAGACAGCCGCTTGTGTGAAATTATTTGACTCAAGTCTGGAGTACTCACCTAGTAGTGTCTACGTGGGAGTGAGGTCTAGCTCTGCGTCCCGCCTACTACCCTTCTATCTGTTGCGTTTCAATTTACTTTGACTCAAATTCTTTGTCGAATATGGTCTTAAAAGTCGAGGATGGAGGTGGCTTCCACGACTGTTTCCACTAGAGCATTCCACTTCTTCAACTCCCCGTACAGGGTACGAGTACTTCCTTACATTCCTTTGGCTCATTGGCTTTTTCAGCTTCCACCTGTGTCCTCTTGTCCTGCTTTCTCTCAATTTGAAGAGGCTAACCTTGTCCACTTATCTATTCCCCTCAGTATTTTGTATGTTGTGATCATATCCCCTCTGTTCCTTATATCCTCTAGGGTTGTGAGATTTAGTTCCATTACCGTATCTTCGTAGTTTAACCCTTCTTAACTCTGGCGCCAATCTTCTTGCAAACCTCCGTACGTTTTCAAGTTTGGCTTTTATGCTTCATAAGGTGCGCATTCCACGTCGATGCTGCAAGGTCCATTATTGGAACGAGGGCGACTCCAGACTGCCGTATGGACAGCCTTCTACAATTATCAGTACGAGGGCATCTGTAATTAGCCTGAGGGGCCAATTAAAGGTCATCACATCCACCCGGCCGCCCGCCCCCTCCCTGGCAGCAGGTGCCTCTTACCCCTCCCACCAGGTTGTACTGTTCCTCCTGCCCTTGGCAGGGTGACGGGGGCTGTGGTGGGGGAGGACACGAAGGCAGGACACCGACTCACCAGCCCCCGCAAGTGGCAGCCATGACTCTGCTTGTCTGCATGGTGACACGCCTCCACATTGTCATGCAAAGCCCTCCATTCACAGACCAAGGTAGACAAAAGGGTGGCCTGGAGACAGCCGAGGATGTCTGCTGGTAGACTGGAGGAGCTTAGTGGTAGTCTGGAACTGGTCTGGTGATAGTCTGGAACTGGTCTGGTGATAGTCTGGTGGTAGTCTGGAATTAGCCAGTTAGAAGCCTGGTGCTGGTCTGGAAGTAGCCTGGTGGTAGCCTGGTGGTAGTCTGGAAGTAGCCAATTAAACATACATCCCAACGTTTTCTTCATCACTGGAGAAAACCATCACAAGATCACAGGTGCAGGACGGGTGCTTGTGGGTCGTCACCTCCAACACTTGGGGTGGTTATCTTGAGGTTATCTTGAGATGATTTCGGGGCTTTTTAGTGTCCCCGCGGCCGGTCCTCGACCAGGCCTCCACCCCCAGGAAGCAGCCCTTGACAGCTGACTAACACCCAGGTACCTATTTTACTGCTAGGTAACAGGGGCATAGGGTGAAAGAAACTCTGCCCATTGTTTCTTGCCCGGGATCGAACCCGGGATCACAGGATCACAAATCCAGCGTGCTGTCCGCTCGGCTCCCTATAACAAGAACAAGAAGAAGAAGAACTTTTCTAGTTCTAGAATATAACAAGAACTTTTCACACTAGAGATGCTATATCAATGATGATACTTTTCAAGACGCTAGTGCTCTCTAGAGTGGAGTACTGCTGCACAATGACAGCCCCTTTCAAAGCTGAAGAAATTGCTGACCTGGAGAGCGTGCAGAGATCATTTACTGCTAGAATTAACTCTGTAAAACATCAAAACTACTGGGACCGACTAAAGAGCCTAAATCTGTATTTTCTTAAGCGCAGGCGGGAGAAATACATAATAATTTACACGTGGAAAATATTAGAGGGGCTGGTCCCAAACCTGCACGCAGAAATAACATCACATGAGACCAGGAGGCATGGCAGGATGTGCAGAATACCCCCGTTGAAGAGCAGAGGTGCAACAGGTACTCTGAGAGAGAACTCTATCAACATCAGAGGCCCGAGACTGTTCAACACGCTTCCACTACACATAAGGGGCATAACTGGCCGACCCCTCACAATGTTCAAGAGAGAACTTGACAAACACCTCCAAAGGATACCTGATCAACCAGGCTGTGACTCATACGTCAGGCTGCGAGCAGCCGCGTTCAACAGCCTCGTTGACCAGTCCAGCAACGAGAAGGCCTGGTTGAGGACCGGGCCGCGGGGACGTTGAGCCCCGAAATCATGGCAAAGTAACCGCCTGGGAAGGTGCTTGCAATAGCGGGCAGGATGGCCAGTAGAGCTCCTGACAGCTGGTTAACAATATATATTGCTAACGATGCAATGTGCTAGCAAGCACAGCTCATTACAACAATGATGCCGCGCCGCCCGTGTCCCCACCCTGGCTGAGGCGCCGCCCGTGTCCCCACCCTGGCTGAGGCGCCGCCCGTGTCCCCACCCTGGCTGAGGCGCCGGCCGTGTCCCCACCCTGGCTGAGGCGCCGGCCGTGTCCCCACCCTGGCTGCGGCGCCGGCCGTGTCCCCACCCTGGCTGAGGGGCCGCCCGTGTCCCCACCCTGGCTGAGGCGCCGGCCGTGTCCCCACCCTGGCTGAGGCGCCGGCCGTGTCCCCACCCTGGCTGAGGCGCCGCCCGTGTCCCCACCCTGGCTGAGGCGCCGCCCGTGTCCCCACCCTGGCTGAGGCGCCGGCCGTGTCCCCACCCTGGCTGAGGCGCCGCCCGTGTCCCCACCCTGGCTGAGGCGCCGGCCGTGTCCCCACCCTGGCTGAGGCGCCGGCCGTGTCCCCACCCTGGCTGAGGCGCCGGCCGTGTCCCCACCCTGGCTGAGGCGCCGCCCGTGTCCCCACCCTGGTGGTGCTCCCGCTGTCACGGAACTGGGTGTTGTGGCAGCAGGTGCTGCAATTAGTGCACATCCACCAGTGCGCGTCCAACTTAGCAATAAGGCGCGCTATAAAATGTCATTTTATCCTCTTATTCTCTGTCACGGTAATGTTAACCCCCCCCCCCCAACACACACACACACACACACACAGGGAGAGAGAGGGAGAGAGAGAGAGAGAGAGAGAGAGAGAGAGAGAGAGAGAGAGAGAGAGAGAGAGAGAGAGAGAGAGAGAGAGAGAGAGAGAGAGAGAGAGAGAGAGAGAGAGAGAGAGAGAGGGGGGGGGGGGGAAGAGAGAGAGAGAGAGAGAGAGAGAGAGAGAGAGGGGGGGGGGGGGAAGAGACCCATAGTGAACCGGGACAGATTAGGTAAAGCCTTATCTTCACCCCCCACCACACACCCACGCCTCTCCTCCCTCCATCTGGTCACAGTGAGGGCCACTATACACGCCTCCTTGGTTACTATCACCTCTGCTACTTTACCTTTTGAACGAGTCTGTTTAGGAGATGTGGCCGTGAGGACACGGCTGGTCCATAACTGTGTACGCTCTTTAATATAAATATGAATCAAGAAAATATTCATATCTTTAATTTTAAAGTAAGAGATGCCAAGATGGGTTAAGGTAGCTCCAAGAGCGGAGTTACTCTTTGTTTTCTAACCCACGTGAGTTGCTCTTCGATTCAGAAAGGTCTAAATGGAGGCACAAGGATTGTCAATTAGCAACAAAATTTGAGATCTTGAGATGATTTCGGGGCTTTAGTGTCCCCGCGGGCCGGTCTTCGACCAGGCCTCCACCCGCAGGAAGCAGCCCGTGACAGCTGCTTCCATCAATATAGATGCTTCTAGCACTTGACAAATTTAATTATTCGACTTTCTCCAACATTCGTTCACTTAGCTGTAATTTTTATCACGTTAAAACTTTTTTCTGTAGCAAAGGACAATGGGGTAAACAAACTGAAACTTCCTAAATAAAAGTATTATAATCTGAAACTTTTTTTTCCAGTAGCCGAGATATTCACAACAGTTCATGTGATGACGTGACCCCACACCTCTCTGGGGTCACACACCAACCTGTCCCCACACACCACAAATTCAAAGCAACTACAGGAATCTGAGACAGTTATGTGCGTGTGTGCGCAAACGAGCGGGAGAAACATTTGACAAACCGATGGTTAAAATGGCGGGGTCCAAGAGCTAACAGCTGGCTCCTGCAGGCACAAATAGATAAATTCCACTCGCACCCACCCCGCCCCCCACCTTGACTCAGCTTTCCGCTGTCTACATTCACTTCTCGTCTCTGGTGGTTAGATGGTATAATATTAACTATCAGTCAACGCTGGATTACCACGGTGCTCTCCACGCCACAATTCTGCACGCGTTGAGGCCTCACCAGCTTCTTTTTTCTTTTAATAATACATTTAGGTACATGTGCATGTGTACAGCTGCCCTAGACTATATGAAGGGGAGTACAGTGTGTCAAAATGCTACGTGATGCTAAAATCCCCATCACACAGGATGGTTAGTCATACAGAGGCATGTGATGGGCAGTCTGCACTGGCAGACTCCATTATGATGGGTTGGTGAGAGCATGGACCTAGTCTACGGGCTTTGCACCCAATACTTCAGCACTAGGAGGAGTGGGAGATAGTAAGGAGAGGGTTCCTGGATAACACATGCAAGCATAAACTTCCGCTGTGAGCTAAATGGCTGCGTATCTAAGTCATTAGAATTGTGTCCCAATACACATTTGTTTTCAGAGGTTAGTACCATTTAGACAACCAATTGTACCACATTTCCTTGTATTCATTTGTTCAATATCTAACTATTTAACATCGGTTTAATGTACTTATTTCCATTGTTCATATAGAATAACTTCTCTTTTCCTCTTGTTCTTCTTAAGTATCTAGAATCGACCTAACTTTGAATCTTTTCTATTTATATTGAAGATTACATCACTTTCCTTGGCTTTGGTAAAGAGGAGCAGGGTGTAGGTGCAGTGTACGACACCCCCGCTGGTCCTCAGGCTACACGCCCAGTCTTACGCTGCTCTTGCACCTGTCTTCATCCCGTGGCTCCATTTCTTATCTGGGCCTTTATCCTCCCTAGCGGATGGCTCTCTCTCTCTCTCTCTCTCTCTCTCTCTCTCTCTCTCTCTCTCTCTCTCTGTCTGTCTGTCTGTCTGTCTGTCTGTCTGTCTGTCTGTCTGTCTGTCTGTCTGTCTGTCTGTCTGTCTGTCTGTCTGTCTCTGTCTGTCTGTCTGTCTGTCTGTCTGTCTGTCTGTCTGTCTGTCTGTCTGTCTGTCTGTCTGTCTGTCTCTCTCTGTCTGTCAGTCTGTCTCTCTGTCTGTCAGTCTGTCTCTCTCTCTCTCTGTCTGTCTCTCTCTCTCTCTCTCTCTCTCACAGTCTGTCTGTCTGTCTGTCTGTCTGTCTGTCTCTCTCTCTCTCTCTCTCTCTCTCTCTCTCTCTCTCTCTCTCTCTCTCTCTCTCTCTCTCTCTCTCTCTCTCTCTCTCATCATCACTCTCTTGTCTTGTGTTACTTCCCCTCTCTCGCTTACTGCACTAGACGGATACATAACCTCACATATACTTGTCCCATTACCCCTAACTCTAAAGCAAACATAAAACTGATAAATTAGAATAAAAAGAAGTCAACCTACATTTACATATATTTTTTGAGGCCTGTAAATGCAAACTTTGAGAGTCCGCCCATATGCAGGTCTAGGTACTGTCTGTAGTATCTGTGACAGACCGAGTGAGACGGGGACGTTTATCTCCCAACCTGGGCCAGATATATGTAAATCGCGAGCTCTGAGGCGAGATGATGAGGGTATAGACAGGATACAGAGAGAAACCCGTCTAAATCGTAATATAAATTGACACGTAATGACGTCTTTAGTGGACTCATTCATAACCAGTTAATGGTGAGTCCAACACCACAAACACTCCGCCACTGGACCCAATAAAACGCCTTCATCATGACCACAGACTCACAAGAACCCTCCCCGCCAACCAACCAACCACCCCATCAATTTATAAGACCACGTGGCCAGTAAACTGCCCCCACAACCACCCCAAGTCCACCACGTGGCCAGTAAACTGCCCCCACAACCACCCCCACAAGTCCACCACGTGGCCAGTAAACTGCCCCCACAACCACCTCCACAAGTCCACCACGTGGCCAGTAAACTGCCCCCACAACCACCTCCACAAGTCCACCACGTGGCCAGTAAACTGCCCCCACAACCACCCCCACAAGTCCACCACGTGGCCAGTAAACTGCCCCCACAACCACCCCCACAAGTCCACCACGTGGCCAGTAAACTGCCCCCACAACCACCCCCACAAGTCCACCACGTGGCCAGTAAACTGCCCCCACAACCACCCCCACAAGTCCACCACGTGGCCAGTAAACTGCCCCCACAACCACCCCCACAAGTCCACCACGTGGGCCAATAGCAAAAAATCCAGCCGATCATCCTGACCACAGAAACAGCGAAGAAAAGGGACAGAGAAAGAAACAGGAGAATAAAATCGCTCTTTGATCCTTCCCAATAAAGGATAAAACAGATTAAAAACTGGGGGTATAAGTCCTTGCATTCCTTAAATTACAAAGGAGACTTAAAACTCTTAAAAAGGATCAGGGGGGGGGGGCAGCCATAAAGCCCCCCTCCACACACAGGTCGACACCCAGAGCGTGTTCAATCCTCTGTTACAATCCTACTGTACCTGGTATATCGATTTTTGGATCCCGTGTCGGCCGGCCAGCTCACCAGGATCTCAAAGGGCCTTGTCGAGGTGACACCCACAAGTCTTGATCTTCACTTACCATTGCTCCACCAGCGTCTTAACGCTTCTTAGCAATTACCTCAGCACAAATCTCACATTTGTAAATATTACTTATAGACTTTTGAGTGGCGATATATGTATACATGTGAAAATAATACTAAAAGTATTATGGCTATACTAAGAATATTTATGTATTTTAAATGACCATCGGTTGGCAAGAGTGACCTGACCTGAGATGACCTGAAGTCTATAACCGTCAATTGAAGGGATTAGGGCATGAAGGCATTAAAACTAGACGAGAGTGCGGACGGATTCCCGAATACTTATAATTGGATTATGACCCATCGGGGCAGAGGCGCTGGTTCCTTCTTGACCTAACGCGACCATTCTTCTCCTCGGCGTAGCTCAGGGCAGATTGTGAGTCGGATACGGTCACCAGGCTCCCTGACCAGCCTCCCTGACCAGGCTCCCTGACCAGGCTCCCTGACCAGGCTCCCTGACCAGGCTCCCTGACCAGCCTCCCTGACCAGGCTCCCTGACCAGGCTCCCTGACCAGGCTCCCTGACTAGCCTCCCTGACCAGGCTCCCTGACCAGCCTCCCTGACCAGGCTCCCTGACCAGGCTCCCTGACCAGGCTCCCTGACCAGGCTCCCT
Organism: Procambarus clarkii; assembly: GCF_040958095.1. Taxonomy (NCBI): domain Eukaryota; kingdom Metazoa; phylum Arthropoda; class Malacostraca; order Decapoda; family Cambaridae; genus Procambarus; species Procambarus clarkii. The sequence continues at coordinate 19,084,590 of NC_091211.1, forward strand.
GACCAGGCTCCCTGACCAGCCTCCCTGACCAGGCTCCCTGACCAGGCTCCCTGACCAGGCTCCCTGACCAGGCTCCCTGACTAGCCTCCCTGACCAGCCTCCCTGACCAGGCTCCCTGACTAGCCTCCCTGACCAGCCTCCCTGACCAGGCTCCCTGACCAGGCTCCCTGACTAGCCTCCCTCACCAGCCTCCCTCACCAGCCTCCCTCACCAGCCTCCCTCACCAGCCTCCCTCACCAGGCTCTCAACTCTCCTCTCAAAACTTAACATTTATTTTGGCGCCAATTTAATATAGTGTTGAAGTATGACGTTGCATGCGTGAGCCTGCACGAAGGTAAACACACCTACACCAAACTGCCCAGAATACAAGTATGCAGCACCGTTGTGCGGCCCCGGGAAGAACCCACCAAGAGAGAAGGAAGGAAGGAACTATGAGGAAAATGCGCCAAGCCATTTCGACTATATAGCACTTGGAAGGGGTCAGGGTAAGGATTTGGGATAGGACGGGGGGAAGGAATGGTGCCCAACTACTTACTTGGACGGTCGGGGATTGAACGCCGACCTGCATGAAGCGAGACCGTCGCTCTACCGTCCAGCCCAAGTGGTTGGGCCCACCAAGAGAGAATATGAACACCAAGGCGCTTCAAGCACAAATCATTTTAGAGCTGTTGAATCGGCGTCAAAAAGAGGAATTTTCTCTGTACACATACATGGTGGAGGGCGTCGCTCAAGGTGTCCCCGTGTATAATTATCTCCAGCTTGATAAGAGAACCTGGGGGGGGGGGGGGAGGGAGGGTCAAGGGATGGGGGGGGGGGGGGCGCGGGATGGTTGGAATCCCCGACCTCCTTCACCATGGGCGGGATTAGGGAGTGTTTGCAGAGTCTCACCTCCAGCTCTTCCTCAGCAGGTGTGGGGGTCCCTGCTCCTGCTGCGTCTCAACCCAGCAGGTGTGGGGGTCCCTGCTCCTGCTGCGTCTCAACCCAGCAGGTGTGGGGGTCCTGCTCTTGCTCCGTCTCAACCCAGCAAGTGTGGGGGTCCCTGCTCCTGCTGCGTCTCAACCCAGCAGGTGTGGAGGTCCCTGCTCCTGCTGCGTCTCAACCCAGCAGGTGTGGGGGTCCTGCTCCTGCTCCGTCTCAACCCAGCAGGTGTGGGGGTCCTGCTCCTGCTCCGTCTCAACCCAGCAGGTGTGGGTCAAATTCTCCAACGACTCTTAGATATATTTCCATTTTTTCATAAAATACATACATTTTGTAATAAATATTTTCCCTAGAGTGACAAGCTTGTAGTTGTGCTCTGCTCCGTCAGAGTCGAAGGGTGAGGAAAGAGAGAGAGAGAGAGAGAGAGAGAGAGAGAGAGAGAGAGAGAGAGAGAGAGAGAGAGAGAGAGAGAGAGAGAGAGAGAGAGAGAGAGAGAGAGAGAGAGAGAGAGAGAGAGAGAGAGAGAGAGAGAGAGAGAGACAGAGAGAGAGACAGAGAGAGAGAGAGAGAGAGAGAGAGAGAGAGAGAGAGAGAGAGAGAGAGAGAGAGAGAGAGAGAGAGAGAGAGAGAGAGAGAGAGAGAGAGAGAGAGAGAGAGACAGAGAGAGAGAGAGACAGAGAGAGAGAGAGACAGAGAGAGAGAGAGAGAGAGAGACAGAGAGAGAGAGAGAGAGAGAGACAGAGAGAGAGAGAGAGAGAGAGACAGAGAGAGAGAGACAGAGAGAGAGAGAGAGAGAGAGAGAGAGAGAGAGAGAGAGAGAGAGAGAGACAGAGAGAGAGAGAGACAGAGAGAGAGAGAGACAGAGAGAGAGAGAGAGAGAGAGAGAGAGAGAGAGAGAGAGAGAGAGAGAGAGAGAGAGAGAGAGAGAGAGAGAGAGAGAGAGAGAGAGAGAGAGAGACAGAGAGAGAGAGAGAGAGAGAGAGACAGAGAGAGAGAGAGACAGAGAGAGAGAGAGACAGAGAGAGAGAGAGAGTGTGTGTGTACGGGTGATAAAAGAGAACACCTCCAGGCGCACACATACATCTTGGCGGGTTTTCACTGCCAGCCTTTTTTGTTTTATTTCAGCAATATTGTCAATGCGGGTCGAGAGTAGTACTGCCTAATATGTCAGGTATAATTAGTGGTACTTGGGGCGAAGCAGCGTGCAGCAAGAGGCGGAGGACACGAGTGGAGGGAGAGAGAGAGAGGGAGGGAAGAGTGGAGGGAGAGAGAGAGGGAGGGAGGGAAGAGTGGAGTGGTCTTAGAGATCTGTACAGGAGATGGGTGGAGTGTGTACCCCGAGCACCATGCTAGTGTTTCCATATTTGCTCCCCACACACTCGACACCCAGGGTGCTGGGGCCCACCCACTACCGCCACGGCGCTCTTCCCTCTCCACTTATTGATACTTCATACTACACTGCAAATCATACTCCTTATCAATGCCCAGCGTTGCAAATTAGTATCGGTTTATTTGACATATTTTGGGTTAAATAATGCAAGAGATGAGTGTGGTTGGTGGAGGTGTGGCTCCCCTCGTGGGGTTAGCCGCCCTGTACAAGGTGTTGGCCCGGCAAGGCACAGCAGGTGTGAAACTTGCTGGCCACACCTGCCCGGGGAAGGGCTGAGGGCTGCCACACCTGCCCGGGGGGGGGGGAAGAGGGCTGCAGGCTGCCACACCTGCCCAGGGGGGGGGGAGGGCTGCAGGCTGCCACACCTGCCCAGGGGGACCTGCAGGCTGCCACACCTGCCGGCTGCCACACCTGAGTTAAACCTTTCCTACTGAGGAAACACACAAACCCATTGTAAATATATCAGACACCTGCTCTTAAGCTGAGATATCCCGCCGGTGCTGAGATTTTAACGAGCGTCAATTATGGAATGGTTTAGCGTAACCACAGGCGTACGAACTACAGGCGTACGAACCACAGGGCGTACGAACCACAGGCGTACGAACTACAGGCGTACGAACCACAGGGCGTACGAACCACAGGCGTACGAACCACAGGCGTACGAACTACAGGCGTACGAACCACAGGCGTACGAACCACAGGCGTACGAACCACAGGCGTACGAACCACAGGCGTACGAACCACAGGCGTACGAACCACAGGCGTACGAACCACAGGCGTACGAACTACAGGCGTACGAACCACAGGCGTACGAACCACAGGCGTACGAACCACAGGCGTACGAACCACAGGCGTACGAACCACAGGCGTACGAACCACAGGCGTACGAACTACAGGCGTACGAACCACAGGCGTACGAACCACAGGCGTACGAACCACAGGCGTACGAACCACAGGCGTACGAACCACAGGCGTACGAACTACAGGCGTACGAACTACAGGCGTACGAACCACAGGCGTACGAACCACAGGCGTACGAACCACAGGCGTACGAACCACAGGCGTACGAACCACAGGCGTACGAACCACAGGCGTACGAACCACAGGCGTACGAACTACAGGCGTACGAACCACAGGGCGTACGAACTACAGGCGTGCGAACCACAGGCGTACGAACCACAGGCGTACGAACCACAGGCGTACGAACTACAGGCGTACGAACCACAGGCGTACGAACCACAGGCGTACGAACCACAGGCGTACGAACTACAGGCGTACGAACCACAGGGCGTACGAACTACAGGCGTACGAACCACAGGCGTACGAACTACAGGCGTACGAACCACAGGCGTACGAACCACAGGCGTACGAACCACAGGCGTACGAACTACAGGCGTACGAACCACAGGCGTACGAACCACAGGGCGTACGAACCACAGGCGTACGAACCACAGGGCGTACGAACCACAGGGCGTACGAACCACAGGGCGTACAAACCACAGGGCGTACGAACCACAGGGCGTACGAACCACAGGGCGTACAAACCACAGGGCGTACGAACCACAGGGCGTACGAACCACAGGGCGCACGAACCACAGGGCGCACGAACCACAGGGCGCACGAACCTTGGAAGCCCACCTAACCTATTGGTGCTAATTTTGTCAGAGGTGCATGCAGGAGCAGCCGACTTATGACTCCTGTAAGCAGGTTAGGAGTTCTCCCTTCTCATAGTTTATGGTAAACCATATCTTGTTAACCTTGCGTTGGTTCCGACGATCAGCGTACCTGCGGCCCGGTCTCTGACCAAGCCTCCTAGTTGGTGGTAACTGGAGTGTACTTTGATGGGGTTCTGGGAGTTCTTCTACACGCCAAGCCGAGGGTTTGGTCCAACAGGCTGTTTACTTGTGGGCCTGCGGGCCGCTCCATGTCCACTACAGCCCGGTTGGTCCGGTACTCCCAGAAAACTATCCGGCTTTTTCTTTAAGACTTCCAATTTTGTTCCAGCAATATCTCTCATACTTGCTGGGGGGATATTGAACAACCGTGGACACCTGATGTTCATAGTGTTCTCTGATTGTGCCTGTCACCTCTATTCTTCAATGGCTCTATTTTACATTTTCTTCCATATTGTTCACTCCAGTGTTATTCTACTGTGCAAATTAGGGACCTGGGCCTCCAGTATTTTCCATGTATATATAATTTAGTACCTCTCTCGTATCCTTTCCAAATAATCCATTTTGAGAGCTATGAGACGGCCCCAATAGTTATAGGTGCTTTATCTCGTCTATGCGTGCCGTATATGTTCTCTGTATTCCCTCTATTTCAGCAATCTCTCCTGCTGTGAAGGGGAAAGTGAGCACTGAACAGTACTCAAGACGGGACAGCACAAGTGATTTGAAAAGTATTAGTATTGTGATGGGATCCCTGGATTAGAAGGTTCTCGCAATCCATCTTATTATTTTTCTAGCTGACACTATATTTGCTTGGTTAAACTCCCTAAAAGTTCAGGTCGTCAGACATCATTATTCCCAAATTCTTTACATGTTGCTTTCCTACTATGGGCAGATTTGATTTGTGTTTTGTACCCTGTATTTTGTTTGAGGTCTTTATCATCCCTAAGTACCTGGAATTTATCACTGACTGCTACCCAATAGAACATTATTAATATCAGCTAGTAGCTTGTCACTGTCTTTAATTTTGTCGTAGTGGTGGAGTAGCTGCGAGAGGCATGATCTTCCCGCTCTAAATCCATGTTGGCCTGGGTTGTGGAGGTCATTGGTCTCCGTGAAACTGGAGACCTGACTCCTGATCACTCTCTCAAAAACTTTTACAATGTGGGACGTTAGTGCGATTCGTCCCACATAGTATTGGCTAATTATATTATGCAATGGCTAATTCTTAGCCAATGCTTTGGCTAAGAATATTTAGCCTCCACCCTTGTGTAGGGAAGGTATATCTGGTTATTTAAGTGCTTCAGGTATCTCCCCCATGTCCAAGCGTTTTCTCCACACTACATTGTGCACTTGTGTGGTTGAAATCTCTTAGGAAGATCAAATCTGGTATTGGGTTTACCAGATTATCGAGGCTATTCTCTATTTTAATAATGTATTCTGCGAATCCCTCAACCGTTCTACCTGGCGGTTTGTATATTAGAATAATAACAAGGTTTATTTTCTCTATTTTTACTCCCAGTACTTCTACCACCTCGAGTTGCTAATCAGCCTCACGTAGGAATTGATCAGTCTGGATGATTAGGAGCACTTTGGAGGTGTTTATTATCTCTGAAATACTAGTTTTCCCTTGAACACGACCCACAACTCTGTTTACAACCTGGTACCCAATTCCTGCTGTGCGAACAGGGGCGAACACTAACGGAATGATGCTCAGTAACTCCTTGCTGGCTAGAACTCGGACCCATCGATCTCGAGGCGCAGGAGGAGCGTTACCACTACGTCACCAAGCCGTCAATATTGCGGCGGTATTATTTTTGTTACTAAAACACCGCATTACCACGTGGAATAATAGTGTGCATGCGTCGGGTCATGAGAGGAAATGAAAGCGAGTTTGTTGTTTTTCCTCATGGCCAGGTGTGCCTACACCTGCATCCCCCTCACGCGTACCTACACCTGCCTCCACCCCAGGTGTACCTACACCTGCATCCCCCTCAGGCGTACCTACACCTGACTCCACCCCAGGTGTACCTACACCTGCCTCCACCCCAGGCGTACCTACACCTGCCTCCACCCCAGGTGTACCTACACCTGCCTCCACCCCAGGCGTACCTACACCTGCCTCCTGGTCGCAGCCATATCGGGAAACGTGTCTAAATACACCCGCGACAACATGGTTGGCTAATTAAGCTTCGCATGTTTGATTTGACTCATCCACAAAAATTGGTACACTTGTAATTGATTTTCCGTCAGCTTACTCTACACATTACATACACATTACACATTATGCGGGGATTTACCTGGCTCGCTCACCTCGAATACAAATAATACCCCGTACTGATTTTCCTGATAAAACGCCACCTGCCTGTTTACTCTCGTCTAGCGATTTGTAGCCTCAGTATACCTCAGTATACCTCAGTCTACCCGCAGTCTTCACACTCGTATGAGTATTCTTAAGACTCTGGTGAAGCTATCTTGCCTCCGACGTCCTTGGGTGGAGCTATCTTGCCTCCGACGTCCTTGGGTGGAGCTATCTTGCCTCCGACGTCCTTGGCTGGAGCTATCTTGCCTCCGACGTCCTTGGCTGGAGCTATCTTGTCTCCGACGTCCATGGCTGGAGCTATCTTGCCTCCGACGTCCTTGGCTGGAAGTATCTTGCCTCCGACGTCCTTGGCTGAAGCTATCTTGCCTCCGACGTCCGTATATAACCTTCTTAAGACCCTGTTTGGAGCTATCTTGCCTCCGACGTCCTTGGCTGGAGCTATCTTGCCATCACACTGAACTTCCAAAGTATTCCTAAGACCACCGGTGGGCGGGGGGTAAGATGTCTAGACTACAACGTTCATAACTTCTATATCCCGTCTTGAGACGTTATCTTCAGTGCACAAGCGTTATCCTGTCGACATGAGCGCCATCTACACTAACCAAACACAAACTTATCATGTGGACATGCGCGCTACAGATCATATACAACAGATTCAGTAAGACGTTAATACTGTTTGCACTACAAACTGCACAAGTAGACTATACATGTTGCACCTTACAATACAAGACCACGGATGTATATGAAGACCAGGTATACTATGTATCCTCCAGGTATTAATAGTATACCTGGAGGATACCTGGTGCAAACCTGGAGTATACCTGGAGTGGGTTCTGGGAGGTTTTACTTCAAGACTTATACCTGCTTGATGGGGTTCTGGGAGTAGTTCTACTCCACAAGCCCGGCTCGAG
>NC_091211.1:19094301-19101801 GCF_040958095.1 Procambarus clarkii
GGCGGCTCCTACTGCTCCGGCCACCACCTCACGGGGACACACACATCAAGCAAACGTGTCCGGGAAAATGACCAATAAAAGGCCCGCAACCAACTACTGATTAATCAATACCAAAAGCAACTACAACAAAGGGAAGGGAACTATGAGGGGGGAGAGCACCAAGCCATCACGACTATAGCTACGACGAGGAAATACCCTCCATACAATGTCCGAAGACGACCACGAGAACGAGTATATCAGAGACCACACTTAAGAGGAGTAGGCGGCCTTCCTCACTTGCTCGTTACCATCTTCCATCATAACCATTACCCCCTCTTCTCTAATTTTTACTTTCCTGCTTTTTCGCACAATTTTTTGTCAGGGTTGGCACTCAAATCACTCATTAGGGAAGGTTAGGTTCTTTTCTCGTCTTCTATTTCTGACGGTGGAAATTATTGGGTTATTTTTAAGTTGAAGATCAAATAACTCTTTTGGCGAGAAAGCCAACCTTACGCCCTCTCACCGACAGTAACCACAGGCGGCGTGCTGGGGGGTGGGGGGGGGGGGAGGCCAGCGTGTGCGTGCGTGTGTGTGCGCGCGGGGGCCTGGCACTGTGTCGGGGTCCGCACATGGGCAGCCCGGCGGTCCTTGTCCGTAATTGGGTTAAAGAAGGCAGGGTCCACATTTGAGCCATTAATTGAACACCCGGAGAGAACCTGAAGTGTCCCAACTTTGGCTTGGGGGAGGAAAGAGGGAGAACAGAAGCGAGGAGAAGAGGAGGAACACAAGAGAAACGCAAGAACAGAAGAATGAGGCAGGGTGAAATGAAAGAGATGATACACGGGTTGATGGATTGTTAGATGCTGTGCTTATCCCTCACCACGCCTCTCAACCATCAGTCAACTGCCGTACAAGTTTCCGTGCCTATTCGGCTTTGTCATATCAACATTTGCAACTGTTTAAAATCCGCCTCCACCAATTAACACAAATATTTCCAATGTCTGTGGTTTTCATGTGGGTACTTAGTTTCCGGGCCGGGCTTGAGAAGTAGAAGAACTCTCAGAACCTCGTTCAGGTACAATTCAGGCACGCGTCACATCCTTACACCACCCTATCCCAAAAAATATGTTCTTGTCTGCCCTATTAATTTCCATGAAAATTTTGTACGTGGCAAACATGTTCCACTTATTTCATCTGCCTTTCGGTGACGTGAGATTTAATTCCATAAGCCTTTATTGGTATACGAAATCTTTGAGCCCTGGGGACTAGTCTGATAATATATCTCTGGACATTGTTCAACACCAGAGATTACGGGCTCACCATAGCCTGTGCTGCATGGACATTTCGTTCTGAGTAGTTAAATCTACAACAACAACAGCAACAACGCCAGACACCAGTGTCAGGGAAGATACACCAGGGTGAAACACAACAATATGGAACATCTAAGAGACTAACGTACCCGAGGGACTACACACCAATTGTGAAAGTTAAGTACACGATGGTTGGGCGTGCCGAAGAGCCTCATTAATGAAGAAAGACTTCTTGAGGTGGTCCGTTCTGAGATTAGTTAGTTATCGACGATAATGGTGCAGCGGGTGGACCTGAGGCCAGGCCGCGGACACTGCCCTCACAGGGGGGGGGGAAGCAGGAGGTATGTGAGGCAGTCCTCTACGAGGCCAAGCCGCGGACACTGCCCTCACAGGGGGGGGGGAAGCAGGAGGTATGTGAGGCAGTCCTCTACGAGGCCAAGCCGCGGACACTGCACTAACTAGCCAAACACCGGCTGATCACCCACGGAAACACATATTACCAAACTACATTTAGATAAAAATATCGAAGCCATGCAATGGGATCGAACTCGCGTCCCTGAACTTCTCAGGCACAAGCACTACCGACTGGACCATGATGGGCTAAATTCATCGCAACCAAGATGCAGTTTGTTTATACCCAGCTTTTGAGACCATAGTTATGATTGGTCGTCTTCAAACACGAGAGAAAAGTCGAGAGAAGTAACTGCATAACAGACGATGAGGTAAAATCTGATTAAGGTGGGGGGGGGGGGGGAGGCAAGCATTAAATTAAGAGAAGGGCGGCCAGGTTTGGCAAAGTGGACGGACGAGACAGGTGCAAGAGTGGGCGGGTAAGACAGGCGTAAGAGAGTGGACGGGTAAGACAGGCGTAAGAGAGTGGACGGGTAAGACAGGCGTAAGAGAGTGGACGGGTAAGACAGGCGTAAGAGAGTGGACGGGTAAGACAGGCGTAAGAGAGTGGACGGGTAAGACAGGCGTAAGAGAGTGGACGGGTAAGACAGGCGTAAGAGAGTGGACGGGTAAGACAGGCGTAAGAGAGTGGGCGGGTAAGACAGGCGTAAGAGAGTGGACGGGTAAGACAGGCGTAAGAGAGTGGACGGGTAAGACAGGCGTAAGAGAGTGGACGGGTAAGACAGGCGTAAGAGAGTGGACGGGTAAGACAGGCGTAAGAGAGTGGACGGGTAAGACAGGCGTAAGAGAGTGGACGGGTAAGACAGGCGTAAGAGAGTGGACGGGTAAGACAGGCGTAAGAGAGTGGACGGGTAAGACAGGCGTAAGAGAGTGGACGGGTATGACAGGCGTAAGAGAGTGGACGGGTAAGACAGGCGTAAGAGAGTGGACGGGTAAGACAGGCGTAAGAGAGTGGACGGGTAAGACAGGCGTAAGAGAGTGGACGGGTAAGACAGGCGTAAGAGAGTGGACGGGTAAGACAGGCGTAAGAGAGTGGACGGGTAAGACAGGCGTAAGAGAGTGGACGGGTAAGACAGGCGTAAGAGAGTGGACGGGTAAGACAGGCGTAAGAGAGTGGACGGGTAAGACAGGCGTAAGAGAGTGGACGGGTAAGACAGGCGTAAGAGAGTGGACGGGTAAGACAGGCGTAAGAGAGTGGACGGGTAAGACAGGCGTGAGAGAGTGGACGGGTAAGACAGGCGTAAGAGAGTGGACGGGTAAGAATGGACGGGTGAAACTTTAATTAGTGACACTGAAATGTGTAAATTATGTATGACCTGTGGTGATCTTCCTGGTGTGTAAATTATATTCTCATGTATGACCCCTAGTAACTGTGCTAGTAGGCTGCCCCTTGTAGTAGCAGGGCTATTATAAAGCCTAGTAGCAAGTCTAGTAGTCTTTATTATTGTAATGCCTACAAAGGACACGAATTAAAAATGTAACTTACACAAGCCCTAATTATGTACAATATTAGACCATATAATAAATAATGTTAAACGGCATTTGAATAACACAGTTTACGGTTACAGCGAATAACACACATTAACACGTGTACTTCTCAGGCAGCAAGATCGAGAATGGCTTCAGGACGGACCTATATACGCATCAGTGAAGTCTTGAAATAACCAGATTGACCCATTAGTAATCTGTCCTCTTCTGCTTGATGAGATCAAATCTAATCAGCAATGGGTTAATTTTCAGTCAAATCGTCCAGACCGTTCAGGCGCTAGTGCAAGCGTGAACACGCGGACAAAACTCTTAACACACTGTGATTCTCAACTCTTGTATTGAGAAGTTGCACCTCTTGTAACTCTTGTATTGCCTTTACAACATCATCAATTGAAGTTGTCAATACAAATAATCACATTGATAATTCAAGCTAACCTGATGCCTGAATATATAAATGCAATAATACAAAACCTCTCTCTCGAGTTTGCTAAATTGTCTTGCCGTAAATAGTGGTGTATTAGCGAGTGTGTTGACATCATCTAGGCATTAGTGACACCCCAAGGTCGTGTCAAAGAGGGGGGGAAAAAATCCACACGACTGATTATGGTATCAGGAAGGTCAACCAACACCCACAATGTGGGAGAGAACACAACACACCCGTCACTTGGATTCTTTCCAGCTCTCTCACATCGTTAACCGATAAGATAACAAAATTACCCATTATTGTTTTGTTTTCCTTTACAAATCGCCTAGTCCTGTGACTCTCTGAACCCCTCCACTCTGTCTCTCACACACACAATAGGAAGTGGTTTTAATTTTGTTAAATTTTGCCCCGAGGGACGAGTTTATTGGGCAGCTTTTTTTTTTTTTTTTATTAACATATTAGGTACATCTGCATTAGTGCAGCTACCCTAGACTATATGAAGTGGAGTACAGTGTGTCAAAAAAAAACTAACTAGGTGATGCTATAAAATCCCCATCACACAGGATGGTTAGTCATACAGAGTCATGTGTTTAATAGCCTGCACTGGCAAATTTTGGGTATACTGTGAGGATATCTTCAAGAATACGAGAGTGAATAAAGTAATTGCAAAGCTCCAGGTACCTCATGCCAACTGGTCTGAAAGGTCTAATAATTGGGCATTCAGTGATGTAGTGCGGGAGATCATGCCGTAGTTCCTGCTCACAGAGTTTGCAACTGGAGTGCTCAGGATTGGGAGACCCGTCACCTGCAGCCACCTGCCACAGGTAACGGTAACCCAACCTGATCCTTGCAACCACTGTGTCGCACAGTCTAGTGGACGTTTTGTGCTGTCCATAGATGTAGGTTTCAGATCTGAACAAATCATAGCTTTTTATACTAGTACTTTCAGGTCAGCGCCACTCATCCTGTGAGTGGACACACCGCCATAGTGACAGTATTGGGCAGCGTCACTCATCTTGTGAGTGGACACACCGCCATAGTGACAGTATTGGGCAGCGTCACTCATCTTGTGAGTGGACACACCGCCATAGTGACAGTATTGGGCAGCGCCACTCATCTTCTGAGTGGACACACCGCCATAGTGACAGTATTGGGCAGCGCCACTCATCTTCTGAGTGGACACACCGCCATAGTGACAGTATTGGGCAGCGCCACTCATCCTGTGAGTGGACACACCGCCATAGTGACAGTATTGGGCAGCACCACTCATCCTGTGAGTGGACACACCGCCATAGTGACAGTATTGGGCAGCGCCACTCATCTTGTGAGTGGACACACCGCCATAGTGACAGTATTGGGCAGCGCCACTCATCTTGTGAGTGGACACACCGCCATAGTGACAGTATTGGGCAGCGCCACTCATCCTGTGAGTGGACACACCGCCATAGTGACAGTATTGGGCAGCGCCACTCATCCTGTGAGTGGACACACCGCCATAGTGACAGTATTGGGCAGCGCCACTCATCTTGTGAGTGGACACACCACCATAGTGACAGTATTGGGCAGCGCCACTCATCCTGTGAGTGGACACACCGCCATAGTGACAGTATTGGGCAGCGCCACTCATCTTGTGAGTGGACACACCGCCATAGTGACAGTATTGGGCAGCGCCACTCATCTTGTGAGTGGACACACCGCCATAGTGACAGTATTGGGCAGCGTCACTCATCTTGTGAGTGGACACACCGCCATAGTGACAGTATTGGGCAGCGCCACTCATCTTGTGAGTGGACACACCGCCATAGCAGCATGTACAACACTCCCCAATAGGAAGAAAACCCGCTGGGTTGTTCATCCTGTCACTTGTACCCAGACACAGCTGGGACTTGCTTAACTGTCTCAAGTTGTTTTCACATATCCATACATTAAAACATTGATTGTAACCATGATATATATGTACTTCTGCCTATAGTTTAGACCTATTGTCTTGTGTATGACCCTCTGTCCTGCGTGACAGTGAATACCAACATTATCCTCACTTTAATAAGGCTTTATCAAAATCCTCAGATTAGGCAAAATTGTAATAATTTTGTCAATAAAGATGTTAATAATAACACACCTCTGGTGGCTCAGAGGTTTGCCACCAGACTAGTGCCCGAACTGAGGGGCATGAGCTATGAGTTGAGACTACGGGAATTAAACCTTACGTCTCTGGAAGACAAGAGAGTTAGGGGGAGACAAGATCTCCACATACAAGATTCTCAAAGGAATTGATAGGGTTGACATAAAGACTAACACAAAGGGCTCACGCACTAGGGGGACACAGGTGGAAATTAAGTGCCCAAATGATCCATAAAGACATTAGAATGAACTTTTTTAAGTGTCAGTAGTTAAAAATGGAATGCATTAGGAAGTAATGGAGGCAGACTCCATACACAGTTTTAAGTGTAGATATGACAGAACCAAATAAATTCAGGAACCTGTACACCTGTTGACAGTTGAGAGGCGGGACCAGAGAGCCGAAGCTCAACCCCCCGCAAGCACAACTACGTGAGTACACACTCGTATGGTATTACTCTACATAAAATAAAATAAAAATAACTTAAGATATTAAATAACACTTATCCCCGAGAAACATTTCCTTGGGTGAGGGACTGACTGGCCGCCAGACCCCCGGGGACTGAACACCGTCTTGCAAGATCAGGTGTTTTATACTAAACATGTGAGTGTTGCAACAGGTGGCGAGTCGCTACGGAATGACCTGCTCCTGGCAACTCATCCTAATCACTGAATTAACGAAATAAAAATAATCCAGCCTTGCAGTATCTCTGTTGGGGGTACCTAATGACCGAGTTATTACTGGTGCAGCACCGTGTTCTCCCACACCAGGAAGATCACCACAGGGTGTGGTGGTGGAGCACCGTGTTCTCCCACACCAGGAAGATCACCACAGGGTGTGGTGGTGGAGCACCGTGTTCTCCCACACCAGGAAGATCACCACAGGGTGTGGTGGATCAGCACCGTGTTCTCCCACACCAGGAAGATCACCACAGGGTGTGGTGGTGGAGCACCGTGTTCTCCCACACCAGGAAGATCACCACAGGGTGTGGTGGTGGAGCACCGTGTTCTCCCACACCAGGAAGATCACCACAGGGTGTGGTGGTGGAGCACCGTGTTCTCCCACACCAGGAAGATCACCACAGGGTGTGGTGGAGCAGCACCGTGTTCTCCCACACTAGGAAGATTACCACAGGGTGTGGTGGTGGAGCACCGTGTTCTCCCACACCAGGAAGATCACCACAGGGTGTGGTGGTGGAGCACCGTGTTCTCCCACACCAGGAAGATCACCACAGGGTGTGGTGGAGCAGCACCGTGTTCTCCCACACCAGGAAGATCACCACAGGGTGTGGTGGAGCAGCACCGTGTTCTCCCACACCAGGAAGATCACCACAGGGTGTGGTGGAGCAGCACCGTGTTCTCCCACACCAGGAAGATCACCACAGGGTGTGGTGGAGCAGCACCGTGTTCTCCCACACCAGGAAGATCACCACAGGGTGTGGTGGAGCAGCACCGTGTTCTCCCACACTAGGAAGATCACCACAGGGTGTGGTGGTGGAGCACCGTGTTCTCCCACACCAGGAAGATCACCACAGGGTGTGGTGGAGCAGCACCGTGTTCTCCCACACTAGGAAGATCACCACAGGGTGTGGTGGTGGAGCACCGTGTTCTCCCACACCAGGAAGATCACCACAGGGTGTGGTGGAGCAGCACCGTGTTCTCCCACACTAGGAAGATCACCACAGGGTGTGGAGCACCAGTCAGCACCAAGACGCAGGTCTAATTAAAAGCCCAACACCGTCTCAAGTGGTAATGTTTACCGCCCACAAT